>NW_028301558.1:23417500-23497500 GCF_042242905.1 Orbicella faveolata
AATTCAGCTTTAATTTATAAACTCCAATGTGATATCCATACCCAGTATTACAAAGACCGTAACTCTGTCATCTCCACCTCTACGAAATCATCATCATCATCATCATCATCATCATCACCATCAACATCATTATCATCATAATTATCAATTTATTTATCATCCAGCATTGAAAACGAAATCAACTTCTTAAAGATCACAATACATCGCTTCAAAAAAGAATCATGGGCATCAAACTTTCTCAACGTGCTTTTCACTCAAACAGAATTTCTTTTCTCAAAAACTACCACAAAGGACACAGACTACGGATACAACTCAACAAGGCTAACGCAATCTACAGAAAATTCATCAACCTCTTCAACTCAAGATTCAACCTCTTCTTTACTAATGTAGCTAACCTCATGGGTCTGGATCTTCAACTTCAACTTACTGAACTAATTAAGAAAGAAAAGGACAAACTGTCATCGACAAACAAAATTCACAATTTCACCACAACGTCTTTACCACCAGAAACCATCTCATTACTTAACAAGAGCATCAATTTTACTCCTATTACCTCCACTTCAAGTACCTCTTCACTAGCCCGCACTGTATTCTCCGAAGTCAACACCACTCTCACGAAATTATTCACTTGGGGCCTTTTTTTGGCGAGATCTTTGTACAATATACAGACACAATTACAATTACAACAATTTTACTAACATGGTGCCACAACATCAAGTGGTGAGATTCCACTGCCACTGGAAACTCATGCATGTACAATCCTGGCCAAAACACCTTACACTTTTGCCAACATATGGTCTTTCTGTTCACCCACCTCCCCTCCCCCTCCCCCTTCCACCCCCAATACAATGCTGAGTTGATCCATCCAAATTGACCCACTATTCCAACATTGTTTTGTGGGGGAAGGGGGTCTCGGAAAATTGAAAATGATCTCCCACTTGATGTCACTTCAAAATCCTGTGGCACAGTTGGTATTTTGTCTAGTGTCCATAGGAATTTTGGCCAGGAGTGTATGTGGCATGCAACATTTCTGACGTCCATGCCTCTAGGAGCTGTATTATGACAAGTTTCTTTTCAAATCTGCATGTTAGTATGCTTGTCTTTAAGAAAATAATCGTGTGTAGAAAAAGTTGTCGAGCAGAGTTAGGCTTCTCCCCTTGTCTACTTTCTTTTGAAAATGGACTTGTCGAGAAAAGTTTGTTGTGCATGAGGCTTCTCTTATGCAGGCTTGTGTTTCTTATAGGAAATAGTCTTGTGGAGAAAAGGAGACTTGAAGAAGAAGCCGGGCATCCTAACAGAGAAAGTAAAACACTCAAGAGAAGAGAGCAAGCCTGAAGAACCCGAGGAATAAAAGGGCGCTATTCAATGAATAGATATGATAAATAGAATCTATCTATCGATCGATCGATCGATCGATCGATCTATCTATCTATCTATCTATCTATCTATCTATCTATATCTTATTAGATGTTTTGGTGTGTAGTATCGCTGTATATTTTTACGAGTTCTACCGTATTTTGAATAAACAGACCATAACAATCTATGTGGGCTAACAGTACTGTGAATGAACACGTCGTAGGTGAAGAAAGGTGCTCACTCTCGCGGGCACTTACTGAGCGGTTATCTCTGCAGGACTTTATGATCAAATAATTTTATTTCAGCTTTGTAACTTGAGAAAGAGAAATTTAGAGAATAAGACACTCAATTTTACTCTCTTTAAGGTGCAGAAAACAATAAAAGTCAGAGAAGATATACATTTTTATTAGTCATCCCCATTTTAACTATCCGTGATTTGTGCCGGTGTCATCAGTTTTTGCATTTGTTTTGAGTATGATGTTATACTTTATAAGAAAACTTCTTAACGGATTGTTTACCTTTTTCCCCAAAATTTAGAACCAAACCGTATTTCTTGTTCCAATTGGAACTGAGCGGAGCTGTTCAGTCCTTTCATTTTGTTGGTCTCAGGCCTTGTGCCATGGTTTATTTTGTGTGTGGCCACTGAAAATGGCTCCAGCTTCTGAGGTCTTTCCATACCCACCGTTGGCAACTTATGAGGTCTGTGTTTCCAGATACCTCTTGTGAGGACCCCCCTTCTATTGGAGATATCAGAAAAAAAAATATGGAAGTTTGTTGGCTTATTTGCCCATCTCTTTAAAGGTTGGTTAGACTTAAGGAAACTGCAATTTGTTTTGTGGGGTCTTAGTTATGAGGACCTGCCCATTACTCAACTTTAACTACTTATGGGTACTATTTGCCACACAATGCGTATGGGGACATGCTCTCCTAACTTGTGAGGTCTGTTTCCATACCCTACTTGCGAGGACCACCTCTGGTTGCTTGTTTGTTTGTCTCTTTATATAGCCAATTAAGACATTTGCTTCCGGGGGTTTCTCTAACTCACTAAGCGGAGTTTCTTGCCAAAGTTATGGGCACTACTGACCAAAGTTATGGGGACATGATTGTACACAACTACTTATCAGGGGCACCCAACGACGCTTTCCTCCTAATTTTATAAATGCATTGAAAACGCTTTCCAGGCTATCCAAAGTACTTTTAGATATCTAGAAATGCATTCTAAGCGGCGCTATAAAATCAGTATCTGTTTGGCCTTCAAGTTGCGACCAATCGACCTTTGTCAAAGTACAAATTTCGTTTGTGTTTGTACGGTGTTGTGTTTTACTGTAAATGTGAAAGATATAGGTCATGCCGATTTTATTTTTGGTTCGAAACATGCCAATGAGTATCAGTTTTCACGATACCAGAGATTATTAACTGAAGGAAAATTTAAGCAATTGTATTGCTTGTAACTGAACTGTTGCTAACGTCAACGGTGTCTTTAAGTGATTTATAGTAAAAAATTAATTGAAATTAATAGTCATCATTGATTAATTTTGCAGTTATTGATGATTAACCTATTTTGGCGACCAAAAATTTTTCCTGGCGACAGAGTTACTAGAATTGGTCGCCAAATGGCCGCTAAAGAAAAAAATTTAACTCGGAGGGTTACTTATTGGGACTGCTGACCAAACTTATGGGGACATGATAACACACAACTACTTAACGCGGGCCGGGGCTAAAATGAAGGCCGTTTTTTTGCTGGGTATTATGGTTTGAACGCAAATATGTCGTTCACGTTTCAAGCAGTCAAAAATCTCTCTGCTCATCACACATATCTACGTTTTGGGCTGTTTTCTAAATTTGTTTTGGTGATTTGTTGGGATAATTAGTTTTTCTCAAAAGATTAGCAAAATTTATAGAAATAGGAAATTTTGAAGATTTGATGTTGTTTTAAAATTCGAATTTGAAGTTAAAAATTGGCAGACGTACACCAAACAGTTGCTCACCAACCCGGAATGCCCTTTCGGAGGCAGTCAACTATCTGGTGGTGTTGGTTTTTCCTTTTAATTCCTCTTTAAACTTCCTACAATTTCAGCATTGTGGCACATTTTGCAGGCTAAAATGGTGAATCTGGTGGGCTAAAGTGTATTTTAGCCTGCTGACAGTTTGGTAATTATACAATTAATTTCAACACTTACAAATAAGCTAAACTGAACTTTCCTGTTGTATCTGTTACAATTCTTGAAAACCCACATGCCAAGATTTTGTAATTTCTAGTTAGCTTCGCTTGATGTATTGCATATTTTCATTGAGGGAAAACAAATAAAGGAATTCAACTTGTAAATGCTTGCATGATTGTTCGGACTGTTTTGTTGTCATTTCTTCAATATTTTTTCAGTTTCTCAATACCCTCCTAAGTGATAATAATATCAGTGGAGTTTATGTTCTTGGGCATAAATATGTTTTGGCCATCGAGCCCTTCAAAGACCTCATTTTAGCCCTTGCCTAGCAGCTCGGGTTTAAATGAGTCTAAGCTAGGACCAAAACAACTATTTATGCCCTGTGACAACTGAACATATTAAACTCTTTTGTTTTATTATACCATGCTCTTCATGCATACACGTAATTTCTTCGGGCATTATCATTTTTATTTTATTTTAGTTTTAAAAATAGCTCAGATATTTGTCGTTTGATATTATCTGTTTCTCGAGGCTCACAGTTTTCCAAGAGCAAACTACTCGCTTCTCAGAACAGATAATGTCCGCAGGCAAATATCTGTACATATTTTCGCGCCAAATGGAGGCTATCATTTGTATATCCTGTGATGTTCTTGTTCCGAGAGTACGATAGAATCCACCGTAGGAAAAAGATGGCCGCTGTACATTTTACCACAATGCCCTGCGAGCCTACCACAGCCTATAAGGCACAAAGAAAGCCAACTTCTTTTACAGTATTTGTCTCTGTTCCAAGGACATTAAGTAGCCTAGGTTTGAAGATTTTATAACATTTCTGTACGTTTTTATGAACGTTGTTAAGGTTTTCGTGCGTTAAGAACTATGGATAAATGTGCCAGTCGCCATCTTTTTTCTTACAGAGGATTGGATAAACATAGCTTTAGTCAACAAGATCTAAGTTTTATTCCAACATGGCTAACTGGTATTGGTACCAATGCGCATGTCTACACTTATATGAAATACCGCTGATCATTACATATCCAACATGTGCTTGTGGAATAATTGTTAAGTCCCTCGTGAAGAGCTTGTTTCATATTTTAGAAGCACTCTATATACCCTCAGCAAAAATAAAATGGAAATCCTTTTGATCAAAAAGTAGCCAAGGGGCTCGAATAGCAAATATATCAGTGAGAGTAACATGATTGAAAAACGTTACTCTGGTTTAAAACAAATGTAAAAATGTTAGTAAAAATTTTTATCTGTAAAAGTCCCAACGTTTCGCCTAAAACTTCAGCCTTCATCAGGGGAAAGTGACAAGGAATTTGTAAAAAGGCACGTTCTTATACTATGCAAATCGGCAAATCCGAGCTAATTATGTTCTGTCCCTTAGGGCTAAATTTAAAAATTCGTGCGGCAAATGCATGCCATCATCACGGTTCAGCGAATTCCTGCAAGTGTTAATTTCCCATGCTTCTAAAATACGTCTGTTGCGCCAATTTGTGCTTGTATGTAAAATCTTTGAAGATTCCCAGGAGATGGTGTGGCCAGAGTGTAAACAATGTTCCGCTAAAGCTGACTTGTGCGAGTGTTTGTTTACAACCGCTTTTTGATGTTCTTTGAGCCGGGTGGAAAATTTTTGTTTCGTTTCCCCGATGTAGCTTTTGTCACAACCTTGACAGGGAATTGAATAAATTGCACCACGAGTCTGATCTTTCGGGACTGGGTCTTTTGGTTTGGGAAATAAATTGCCGATGGTATGGTGTGCCGATTTGCATAGTATAAGAATGTGCCTTTTTACAAATTCCTTGTCACTTTCCCCTGATGAAGGCTGAAGTTTTAGCCGAAACGTTGGGACTTTTACAGATAAAAATTTTTACTAACATTTTTACATTTGTTTTAAACCAGAGTAACGTTTTTCAATCATGAATCAACCAGCTGGTTACAGGACCATTTTTAATATCAGAGTAATGGTATTAGTATGTTGTTATTTGTATGCCAACCAGAGAACTAGTGGCTGGTGGAGCAAAGAGTTCTCTTGATTAATTTTTTTGTACATCTAAGCCTAAACAACTAAAGCAATTTTTGTAAACTGATAGCTTAAGACTTGCAAATTAAGATAGAAACTAGCTACAGTTACTCGAGTCTCACGCTTAAAGCGATCATCAGACTGATGATCGCTTTAAGCGTGAAACTTGAGTAACTGTTGCTTTATTTGAATCTTAATTTGTATTTCGCCCTGTATGTATTTGTATCGAGCACTAGCTCCTACCACTGTGTGAAACCACTTCTGTTTTTCTTTGTTTAGCTTAAGAAATAATTTTTGTAGGAGTTTAATTTTACGCACAATGTATATCAGTACAGAAACAAATATTACCGATAAACCATTAACACTTGTTCTTTCTTTTTCTTCAAAACTACAAACCTCTCTGTGTTAAACAAAAATATATACCAGTAAGCTTACCGCCATCGGTCACGATGAAAAGATCAGTTTGTTTATCACCATTGAAATCACCAAACGCCGCTAAATATCCATCAACCACTGAAATAACCACGTTCTCTGTTACATCACTGAAGGAGGAACACACCTGCCTCCAAAAGAGAACTAAAAGACCAAAACAAAGATGAATTCGCATCTCATCGTTTGTGGATCTTCTTCATAGCGGTTGAAAATAAAATCAAGATGTCAGTGACTGCTCCCGCAAAAAAGTACCCAGCGGTCTTTTTGAAAACAGTAGTTTGGGAGTGTAGGATTACACGTGACGTCTTCTACATGTCACTTCTCCACGGTTCACCTACTCCACGGAAATATGGTTGGCCATTCGTTTTAAAATTACGACAGGGTATACGCGGGTTTTTCTGCCGCGTATACCTGTTTACATACGTTACGTATGGGCTTTAAGCCCACATATACGACCATTTAGATCGCGTATATACGCATTTCTAAATGGCCACATATTTGCGTAAATTCAAGCGCGGGGATATGCGGAATAAATGTCCAAATATACGCGTCCTACAAGGACCCATATATACGCGTGCTAAAATGCGCGTATGTGCGGGTCTCGTAAATTAGGTTGTATATGCCAGCACGAAATGTGCCTTTTAACAGAATGACTGTTCGTGTATGATAGCAATGAAAATTACTTTAACTAGAAATCGTCAATATGGCGGCAGTGGTGAAATGCCTTGTCTTAGTCTAACTGCTATTCAATATTTGTTACTGCAGCTCTCCCGTGAATGAACTTCTAGAAACAGTTATGCGTCTTTTGAATGACTGTTTAAGATTTTATCCCAGCGCTAAGAAAACGACGAGCCGTGATAACGAGCGCCAAATGCGGCGTAGCCACGAGGAGCCTGGGGGGTTCTTGCTGGTTTTCGCGGTTTTGTCGCTTTTTGCGCTCGCGCTCAAACTGCTTAAAAAATTGCTAAACCGCCAAGCTACGCAGGCTAATCCTTTAGTTGACTCATTGGACAGAGGTACCAAGGCAAATGCTGAGAAGATACGGCCTCTAGAATCGCTGGTGAGACAAATGCAATATTTACTACTTAGATGGGAAATGTTTCCATTAAGAGCAGTTTCATGCATCTCAGTGTATTCCCATTAGGGCTTTGCCAGCTGTATCAGCTTCTAATGGAAGAGTGGCTCCTCCAGCCTATGATATATCAATACCTAAAGGGGAGTTTTAGGAAACAGAATGTGATTTTAGTGTAAGTCCTATTGGATCACCAGATAATTCACCTGGTTGGGTGTTATCATCAAATGTGTCCCTGACAGCTAGTATTTCCAGTATTACATATATCTTGTAAAATCACTGCGTTCACCCATATTGGTTGTGCGTACAGCGTGGTTATTCCATGCCTCAACTAGGAGGTTTAACTGGTTGTTAATTCTGGAAAGAAATATGTAATACAAACAGAACAGATCGATTATGCTGGTCGATTCCGGGATGCCATTTTCTTCCATCTGGTAGAACAGAGTGTAGTAGAACTGACCGACTTCAATAAAGACTTCTCTCCAGAGAAGCTTAATTCACTGGTTGTGTACAGACAACCCAGCAAGTTTGCTTCCCCTATTAAATCCCCTGTGCCATAGCATAGCTCTTCCTACCTCTAAATTTTCATCCCCTTCGTCTGAACACACTTTAGGGGGCAATCCATAACTTTGCACAGCGGCTAAGAATAGAGCGAGCCCAGTCGCAGAATTGTTTGTTGCACAACTTAAAGTCTAAAGCCCTGTCAAAATTACCATGTATTACGAACCTCCAACTGATAAGGCAGTGTAGTCCATCAATGTGCCAGAGGGAATTAGGTCCCCTGACGCTGTCAACACGCCTTGTGATGGTATTGAACCACCTCAAATCAGACCCTGCTGGGTCAGTTTGAAAAAAACTTTCCCTTACATGCTGACGCTGAACATTGATATTTCTACTTCGCAAATGACCCAGCATGATACTGATACCAGAATTGGAAAAACCACTTTAGTCTTATTTCTCGAATCATCAGGGCCGGGTTGTTCGAAAGCCGGTTAACGCTAACCCAGGATTAAAAGTTAACCCAATTATAAATTTTTCTCTATAAGAATGTTTTCCACTACTTATGCTTTGTGTAGTTTGAGATAACTCAAGTTCAAAACTGAGCTGCAAACATTTCCCGTCTATGCAGTAAGTATTGAATTTGTCTCACCAGCAATTCAAGAGGCAGAATTCTCTCAGCATTCGCTTGGGCACCTCTGTCCTAAACGGTGAACAGAATCCAAAGCAACTTCACGACGAACAATCAAGTTCTCTGCCATGTTACGATTACCGTGAGGATAAAATCTTAAACAGTCATTCAAAAGACCCATAACTGTTTCTAGAAGTTCAGTCACTGGGGAAGCTGCAGTAACAAACATTAAATAGCAGATAGACTAAGACAAGGCATTTCACCACTGCCGCCATATTGACGAGTTCTAGTTAAAGTAATTTTCATTGCTGTCATACACGAACAGCCATTCTCTTAAAAGGCACATTTCGTGCTGGCAAATACAACGTAATTTACGAGACCCGCATATACGCGCATTTTAGCACGCGTATATATGGGTCCTTGTAGGACGCGTATATTTGGGCATTTATTCCGCATATCCCCGCGCTTGAATTTACGCAAATATGTGGCCATTTAAAAATGCGTATATACGCGATCTAAATGGTCGTATATACGAGCTTAAAGCCCATACGTAACGTATGTTAACAAGTATACGCGGCAGAAAAACCCGCGTATGCCCTGTCGTAATTTTGAAACGAATAGCCAACCATAGGCGCGTGACGTGCTGCACTCGGTTTGCAATGGCAGCTGAGTTTGTTAAGGAAACAGAAGAGGATTGCGTTGGGAAGGGAGATGGCAATAGAGGGGGATTACTTATCGCATGTGGCCTAACAACCGATTTCCATTTCGGGCAAGCCTCCGATGCAAGTTTATTATTGTTTCTTTTGAAGCCGAAAATGCACTGATCTGCACAATTTAATAGGTGCCAGAAATTTATAATGTGAGAGTTCGTGCACGCCTGTCTGTCTGACAAAAACTGATTTTAATTGATTTTTTGATTGTTTATGTATAAAATGAAAGCATAAAACGCAAAACAAGAGGAAAGCATCACACCCTTGGCGTTCTCAAACAAGTGTATTTTCAAAAAACATAACGAATATTATTTTTATGACTTTTAATATAAATACAAGGCGCTGTAAGCGAAAGGACGAATGCGAAGTTAGACGTTTTACATCGCTTTTGTTCTACATTGTCAGAGGGCTAAGTTTGTTGTGAAGTTGAATTTCCATGTCGAGATAAGTTAATAGCATAAGGAGCTGAAACCGTTTCGACTCGACAGGGCATCAACAATAAATTGAAAAAAAATTAAAAAGCAGGTGGTGAAGGGCAGTTTTAACCCGTTGGGAGCGCGGTGCGTTAATTGCTAAGCCTAAATACATACCACAAAATGAAAACTATTCGCAAGCAAACCGGGGTGGAACTATCCGCAAACAAACCTAAGACGTAATATAGAGATTATCCCATCCTAGCTTACCGCCGAGGGCAGTACTGCTAGAATAGTAATCAGATTTGGTGATAACCCTAATGGCGCGATTTTGTAGTTTTTGTAATTTGTCTGCTAACTCGTTGTTGAGACCGTCCCACACAGGACAGCAATAATCGAAATATGGTTCGATAATAGCTTTATATAGCAATATAGCTGCATCTTCGCAAATGAACGGCCTCAACCTTTTAAGTGCACCTATACCAGAGGAGATAACCCTGGCAGTCTCATTAACATGTTTGGACTACGACAGATTTTGAATTTTTTCTCCAAAACAAAAATAATGTTTAAAACTATGATCAGTCTCCGGAGTACCTGAAAGGCCTATTTAAATCCTTCAGCACGGACTATGGACTCAGAAATATTGAAAACAAATTGGCTTTGCTTAAGCCCCGTACCGATTTTTTGAAAGGTAGTTTCTGCTACAGTCGCAGGCGTATTTGTGGAATAGCCTTCCATCTGAAGTCAGAGCCATTAGGTCTTTTATTAACTTTAGAAATGACATAAATTGCCAACTGTCCTCCTCGTGCTCCCACACGGCAAGCATGTAAATCAGATTTTTTTAAAATCTCAATCTTATGACTGATGTTTTTACCGTGTCTAAATAAAGTGTATGTATGTATGTACGTACCTGATTTTTTTATCTCTTTTTTTTCTTGAGGAAAAGTTTAATCCTCGCTGAATGCAGCCCGCTTGGGCACTGACGGTTTACCTAGAGTTAACAAAAAGTTTAGGCAAGGCACAGCGGTGAGAGAATAGCACTTGGGTTGCGCATAGAAAAGGCGCTTTGGTTAGACAGAATGATTAGTCCTTTATAATGTTAGCACTGCCTTTATTAACTCTGAGGCATGTCATCGTACATTCAAGGCCACTAAAAGTTCCAAGTTAGACTTAAGAGTGAAGGAGTAACGACTTGACCAAGAACAACGACAAAAGCAAAAACATCAAGCTAACCAAACAACACAAAGTGACTAAATTGGTTCCTTCCCTACGTTTTCCGAAGCTCTGGTTTGTAGTTGTTACTGCCCATTTCTAGTAACCGTAGAGTCTCTAGCTTCCCACATAGTAGATCCTCGCTATTTCACACTGGGTTATCTCAAACTCAAATTGTGTTTACTTCTCCGTCACTTAAATATAATTTTTACTCATTTATTATCTCGAACTCCCGTTATTTCTGACTTTTTTCGTCTCCTCCTGAGGCTTCCAGATAGTGGTTTTCAACTGTATATATGTGAAAAATATTCAACGCTCTCTTCTTTTCAGGAGTTACATTGAGAATGTTAAAAAAATTGTACAGATCGGTAAAGCAATGCAATTTAAATACAAGAATGATTTGGTTTTGTCGTATTTGGTTCAACAAATGATTTGAATCAACACTCGTTCTTTTGATCTCTGAGAAATTAAGATGGAAATGTTTTTAAATCTTCCCCTGTCTCGGAATCTCCACTCTCCTTCCTGTTTGTACTGCATGCTGGTTTTGAAAAAAAAGTTGGTACATCAAGACTATCCTCCTCCCCGTCAAATGAAGAAAAGCACACGGTAGTGAGGACGCCCACAACACAAAAGCATAAGCCCAAAGCACAAGCATAAGCAGAGCAAACGTTTTTGTTCTTCTTGTGCTTATGCATATGTCAAGTGAGAACGCCCTGCTGTAAACATAGCAGAAGCGAAAGTCCGCAATCTCGTTTTCAGTACTGTTCGAGGAGGCATAGAACCGAAAATAAAGCAATTGCCCATTCTGCGCTTGCCTACGTGCTAATGCCGTGGGCTTCCCCACTACCGTGATGCCCTTGTTTGTGTTTGTGCTAATGTCGTAATAATTGAAAACCAGGCTTTACGAACGAGTCTTTCCAAGAATTCGGAGTCCGAGTCGTACATATTTTTAAAGGTTGCGTTAATTTGCTGAAGCCACAGTTAGCCTAATTTAACGTACTACATGGATATTAAATCCGATCGTAAACTGCAAGTAAAGTGAAGAAAACTGTTAAAAATTTCATCTGCGGTCATGTGTTGTCTTTCTTTGTGTTATTATCGTTTCTGGTAGGCTCCCGAGTCCGTTTTGAGCTGGTTTCTTCCCCACGGTGGAATTAACCCGCCACTGTAGCTACCTTTAAAAATAACCCAATGAGTCTTGTTTTAACAGAGAAAATCGTGTTATTGTTTGTTTACGTACGTTGAATCTATAATATTATAAAGCACACAAGGAATTCATAGCCATGTATGCCAGCCAGCAACCTGGCGGCCGAGGCACCAGACTCTTGTTTACGTAAAGGAGTGTCGCTGAACTTTAAAATCCTGACCTTGATTAGGAAAACGACGAAGCAAAATACCTAGCACATGTAGGAAAACACTCCCTTGTTGAGGGGGGTGGAGGTGGGCAATTTCCTGAGGAACGAAAGTTTTTTTTTCTCACTCCTTGGTTGAGCATGATTTGTTTTGGTGGGCAATAGCTTGTGCAAGAATTTTTTAGGTAAAGCACAGGACCTATATAGTAGAAAAAACTTCCTTGATTTTTTTTCCCATGGCTCGCCTTGAACGATTTTCCCCTCAGTTTTTGCAGTGCAGGATTTTTTGGTAGAAATTGACCTCCTCCCCTTTATAGTGAAATTACCCGAGGAGACTAACAAGCATTTCCTTCTCCTGAAAATTATGCGATGTTTATTGAAGAAAAAATGTTTACAGGGAACTTTCTGAGGAATGCAGAAATTTCTGCTGGGAAAAAGATAAGATATAAATGATACCTGCAACTAGAAAACACTTTTAACAATGCTTATTTGTTAATTAGTGTGGACGATGATGGTCCCCTGAGATGAATTCTGACAAATTGGCTCGTTGTGTGCCCTTGTAAAAGCATACAACAATTTACGAATACCTTATTGAGGGACATAATTTGGTGAGATTGTATATACTAATACAGTGTGATATAATGGTGTTATCAGCACACCACGCTACTTGAGCAAACCCCACTAACTAGCTCCTGTCTTCGGTTTGTAAGCGTAAATTGTAAAGCTCTAAAAACTGAGCAAGCAGAGATACTTCTGTTTCCCGTTTTTCTTTGTATCGAGGGGTACCAGTATCAGCTACGTGTCTTTCCTTTGGTATAATAAAAGAGCACGCAAAGACGAACAATTTCGGATGATTCAGCCTTTATTTGTTCTTATACTTAAATTACAGTCAAGTTAATTTTGTATTTTAGTTATTTTTAAAAGTTGCTAGCGATTCCTGACTTCAGAATTTCGCATTTACATAGTTACTTAAGCGTTTACTTTTCCATGGAATCATTTAACTACTAATCTAAGGCTGTCATCATTAGTTCCATCAGCAGGGCCCAGCTGTTGTGTACTGAAATAGAAAAGAAAAACTTGTGATTTTTCAATCAGTTGTAAATTTTGCTTCCGTTTGTCAGAGAGAAGTATGGCTATGTCAGTAGCAGCTCTATGATTGCACGTTAATAACTTTTGTGTCTTAAAAGATATCTTCCATGTTTTATGTCCATAGAGTCAAATACACCCTTTTCTACTTTCAGCAACAGTGGTAAATATACAGGTGCGAGGACATATTATTTATTATATTTCAATGCCAGAAAGTGAAAAAATACACCAAGAATATTTAGGTAATTGGTATGGCTCTGTACGTATCTACAGTCATATCTACGATAACCATTCCCTTACGGTCAACATAAAAAGAACACTTTTAATGATACTAGGAACAGTTTACTTAAGGGTCAGGGTTACAATCAAATTCATACGTACTTAATCATAGCAACAGCACAGGCCTGGAGGACTACCACACTTCTTTGTATCATAACCACAGAATGTAGTTCCTTGGGGGCAGTAACCCGTCATACAGGTACCTTGCATAGATGCACAGTCAACTAAAAAAAGAAAAAAGGGACGAATTGTTTAGGTGTTTACAAGAAAAACTCTTCAGTTCCCAAACTCAACTTCAGACGTATTGTACAACTCAGTTAAACAGAATACAAAAAACAAACGCTGTTGTCATCAAGACAAAGGAACACTCACCTGTACGTTTAGCGTCAACATGCAAGGGATTCTCCGGTTTGTTTTCAAGGCGTGCTCCATGCACGGCAAGAGTCCCCAAAATGATAAGCAAAAGGCTCAAATGAAACTTAGCTTCCATAACGTTTCTGCGACAAAAACAAAAAGAGAGTCGGTGAGCTTAGAAAATCAAAATGTCACTGAGCTCTGTCAAGGATCGAGCGTACCTCGATCGCGTGAAAACAAAGAGCACTTGAAAAGGCTGCAATATTCTACCGATAAACTATATATTTTTGGTTTTCTGGTTCACACAGATCTGAAAGTTGCAAATATAATGAAAATAGATGTAAATTCTACCCCCTTCTCTGTTACAAAACTGTCCCTCTAAGAAAGGGTTTGCGAGACAGAAAAACTGCCGGAATTAACAGAGAAGCCAAGAGTAAAAGGGGTCTTTTGATGATTTGATTCTGGTTGAGTTCTCTGTTAAAATGTTTCATGCGAACTTATTGTATTCTGCGAAACCGAAAGGAATAGTCCCAGAAAGAAACTACTAAAATTTCCTCCAGATTGCCTAGAGCTAGTAGCATGGAATTGTAGACAATTGTAAAATGTAACTTAAAATCTAGCAACAAGAATACTTACTGCGCTAGAATCTTCTCCTTCAGTTGAACGTCTTCGTTTAAAGTACTCTCCGAGAAAGTCCAGAACTTCTCAACAGCTTAGCTCCCTGTGGAGAACTGAATGCGGTTTGTTGCTTGCCTTGACTTAAGTGGGCTTAATGATAAAATGATTGAATACGAAACTGACAGCTGTAAATTTGAAAAGTCATATTAGAGAAGCTCAAGTTGCAACTGCCAATAACTGCCGGGACTTGCAGAGACTGAAAACAGCGCATGCCCAGCTACATTTGTCTGGGGTAGGCTTCTTAATGTTTACTTAACAAAAAATTTTCATCGAGCGGGAAAAACTGGAAATTCGTCCTTGTGATGAAAACTAAAGAAACGTAGGACCATCCAGAAAGAGTGTCGTGACTAACAAGCAGTCTTGCATTCCTGATCTCTTTATTTTAAGACTAATGTTGTGTGTGAAAATTACGATCAAAAATTAGAGATGTAAACAAAAGATGACAAAAGGGGAGGAAGTGGGGTCGGCTAGGCAAGTTTGTCATCTGTTACTAGGGAAACTTAACAGCTATTCAGCTTAGCTATGTTTTCTTTGAAAACTGAGCTGCAAATTGAAAGGACGAAACATGACCATTAAAAACAGCTTAAAACACTAAGAAAACTGATATTTTCATATCGTAGTGACATCTCAAAAAAAAGGTCGTTCAAATACGTACGTCCTAACTTAAGATAAAAAGAAGGTAATTAGAAAAACCTACTTACAAAATGAAATTTAAAAATAAATTAAAATTGACACTAGGAATGCAAGAATGGTTGTTGTCGTAGTTTTACACTCTCCCGATTTTCCTTATACGTTTCTTAAAATTTCCATCATGAAGAAACATTTCCATTTGTTCTCGCTCATCAATTGTTTCTCATTAAGAAGCCTTCGTTACAGTTCAATACGTGCACGTTGATCTTGACAATTGTAACCCGAGTTTGAATAATACTTTTTATCAACGATGATATGTCAGTTCAATAAATAAAAAATTAGCCCGCCTCTTTGAACATAAAAAGCCTCAGATCAATTTCATGTCTATTCAAATTTTTTAACAAGAAATTAAAAGCTAAAATATCTTTTTTAAAAAAACATCCTAAAACTCTATTAAAAAGTCTAAAACCGATGACGTTTCGGCGCTGCTTTACGCTATTGCCAAGTAAAGAAAATACAAGAAAGTCAAGAAAATACAATTTAAAACATGAATATATAATTAGAGTTCTTACAAATATTTCATTTTTATTTTCTTTTGTTCTTTCTTTTTCAAAGTTATGCCCATTACACCCACATTTCATTAACTTTTGCAAATAAAACTAATTTTAAAATTCCTTCGAAGACCACTGGTTGCTATTCTCGAAATAGTTTTCAACCAACTTATTGCAAAGGTTCTTATTTTCGAAGCCCAATTTCTTTAAAAACGTTTCCGATTTATTTTAAAGAAGCAAGTCGTTTGTTAGTAGGAAAGTGGTTATTTCAAGTAACCTGAAGTGATACATGTACGTGATAAGTAATAGTTAAAAGCGATAGCCTTTTAAAGATCTACGTAAATGTTCATATTAGTTCTTTTATAATGGTAGTTTTCATTTAAGTAATTTTAAGGCTAATGTTGGTACTGGAGGCCAGGAAACTTACGATCCACGAACACGGTTGTTAACAAAAGACGACAAAAGGCTATGAAGTAGGGCGAACAGGCAAGTTTGTCATCTGCTACTAAGGGAAGTATTGTTGCGCTTCAACTGAGCTCCAGGACGACGAAACGTGACCATGCAATTGAAACACCTTAAGAGCATATGTCACGAAAAATCGAGTAAAATTTAAATTTAGCAGCAGAAGTCGAAAAATCGATTTTTCTCTATTTCCGTCCACGTATAGCCCTTTAGGTAGATATGAAATGTGATTTAGTTTTTTTTCCGCTTGAAACGCTTAAAATTCGAGAAAATCAAGAAAAGCGAATTTCGCCCCGACTATGGCCAAATTGGTCGGACGCAAAAGCTGCAAATTAAAAATCTATTCGCGTGTCAAAAAGAACCAAAAATTCCCGATACTTATTCTTGAAAGACAAAGTATTCAGCTATCAAAATTTGGCTATAACTTGTCTTGAGCCCCCGTCAAGGAAAATCCTCAAATGTTGAAAAATTGCTTTTGTTTACTCAGCTGATATTCCCAGTTTAGGAATAAAATTTGGAGATACTTTTCAACACGTGCCATAACTCCAAATTCCCTCAAACTTCGCCAGCGTAATCCTTTTATGTTGTTCTAAAACATGTATCAAAATCAGCTTCGGTTCTTCTTCGAGTGGTTTTTGAGGGGCCGCTGAAAAAGCTACATTTTAATGAAAACATCAGCAGAATTAAACAACAGACTGCTGCGCGTTGTTTGAGGACAGACGGGTATGAGCTTTTAACGACCTTCTATTATTAGTCATTTGTACTGATTAGCAAATTGCTTGCTTTCACTTATAGCATACTGGGAAAACAATTCAATCTCAACACCAAAGTATACGGAAAAGAAGTGACTTAGAAAAACATTTCACGATAAAAAATTGCGACAGAACATTTCTTAAAAGCATTCTAAGATTTAAAAAGCTAAAAAGCTGAATTAAAATCGACGACGTTTCGACGTTACCGTAACGTCATTATCAAGCCAAAAAATGTATAAAAACTAAGATATATAAATACTAAGACGAACAATAAGTGATGAAAATAATTCACAAGTTAAACAAAGAGTTTCGCACATATGGAGTCCGTTTGGATGTTGAAATTAGGTTTGAATTTCTTGATGTTAAGCATTTCAAACACTAAACAATAAAATTTGCCTTGGCACTTTCTCAGAATCTTGAAAAGGCTCTCATTCAAAAGAGCGCTCCTACCATGCGCTTCATGAAAACAGTATGAAAATGGTTGCCGATTGTCGAATTCTTGTGTTCAGCAACACGTTGAAGCCGACATAATCTGCATCTCACAGATCACATACAAAATGATAAACAACGCATTGCTGATTAACAATTGACGGCTTGGCTTCTTTAGGTTTGAGATCTTGCTCTAATTTCTTGCTTACAAAAACTGGCTGCAAAGTGGGGCCAATCTTACTACTAAGATCACGCAACTGCCTCCGAACGGCATTAGCTGAAACTTGATCTTTGAATGGTAGACTAATTCTGACTATGTTGCTCTCGTCAGTATTATTTCTCTCCGATATGCTTACTGAAGGGCTTCAAGAATCAAAATTGGAAAACACAGAATCTATAAGACTCAACGAGTAATCAAGACGGCTAAAAATGGTGCGCGACTTGACGCATTCTACATTAAAAGCCTCTGTTGTGGAAGACAGCGCATAAGCGCGATGTAGAATTGTCCTTAATAGAAGTCTTTACACCGTTTATCAGTATGACTATGAAAATGTAAGAGCAAGCCAATATTGGTTAACTGTCTACAGACTTAAGTTTCGAGTTTTGTTCCATTCTTGATGATTTCATTGCCGTAAATGCTTGTAAATTATTTTCAACACTTATTGTTCGTCTTAGTATTTATATATGTTAGTTTTCATACATTTTTTGCCTTGATAATGACGTTACGGTAACGTCGAAACGTCGTCGATTTTAATTCAGCTTTTTAACTTTTAAATCTTAGAATGCTTTAAAGAAATGTTCTGTCGCAATTTTTTATTGTCAAACACCAAAGTAACCTAAATGAATCGAAATAAGTGTTTCGTGGGCAGTTTGAATTCTTCGCCGTTCACTTGGAACGAGATATCGTTATCACAGCTAAGAAACCGGAAGTCAATATACTATGCTACACGGCCTCCAAGTAATAAGATAACACATCGCAAAAACATGTATCAAAATCAGCTTGAGTTTTCCTTCGAGTGGTTTTTGAGGCGCCGTAGAAAAAGCTACATTGTAATGAAAACATCAGCAAAAAGTAAACATTAGACTGCTGCTTTGTTGTTTTGAAGCTAAAAGAGAGAGAGTGTTGAGATATAAAAGCCGGTCGACTTCTTTCACCATTATATCTTCGTTCTGCAGCTCAGGATCCTTCTCTGATCATAAAATAATAAAAGAGGAGTTCATTCTTGGATTAAAACGTACTTTCAGTCAAGGAATATATGAATCTTTCTACGTTTAATTCGATACCGACATTGTGTAGATTCCATTATAACGGCGCCGCAATTATAGACAATCAAATTGATCATAAAATGCTTCGTTGAACACATACTGTTAAAAGAAGAAAACATGACTTTTATCTTTTAAAACTAGTTAGCAAAACAAATTACAGGCTATGAATATTGTTGGTGTTATTCGCTTTAATGTACCCTTCATCTTTGGCATGCTGACTGTACTCTTAGTTGTTAAAATAGCAGCATCGGCAAAGACTGTTGGCAAAATTATCTTCCACGAAGAGTAACCGTTGAGTTATTTCCCAGATGTTAAGGAAAGATGTTGCTGAAAATCTTACTTAAAAATACGTGTACAACGCATTTCGTGTAGTCACATCTCCGGTTACCGTGATAATAATCTTGATTGACATTTGACAAGCAAAACAACATTGTATCCAGCAGAGGAAAGTTTCGAAAGCGCTAAAGCCTTTTTGTCGTTTCGTTATGGAAGCGAAGTGTTCTTTCAACGGTATTCTTGGGGATTTGTGCAACTACGAGCGGAGAGATCGAGCGAAGAACATAGAAGTTATTCCCTTGTTACACTGCAATCGATATATAATACCCAATGTTTCAGTGGAGATTTGGGAACCCTTTTATTAGGCGATCCCTTCATTTTACACCTAAACTGCTACATAGGTTGCTAGTTATATCTACTGCTCTAAAGGTTTTTTTTTTTTTTTTTGAAGAAAGTCTATGTGCACCTTGCAGCAGGGGTACAAACTTGAGTTAATAGTCAACTCTTTGAATGTTCATGGTGTACGTACCATCCACCTTACAGTTTATATTAATTTTTTGGATTTTTATACTACTTAACACTACTAATGTCTATACTCTTTTCCCCACTTTCAGGTCTCTCTATGAATCTCTTGAATCCTAACCAATCATTACCTTCCTCATCCTTGAACAGTAAAAGAAAAGAACGAAACAAGGTTAGAAAGCAGAAATACAAACTAAATAGAAAAAACAACAATAGGGCAAGAAAAAACCGAATAAAATTCCACATAATTTCAAGCCCAAATGTACCAGAGCTTGGAAATGGAAGACACTTCAATGATCATCCCTTCCAACCAAACAAAGAAGATTACTTTTTAAAGTTAACAATTTAATTGCCTCAAAGGAACAGAATTCAGCTTTAATTTATAAACTCCAATGTGATATCCATACCCAGTATTACAAAGACCGTAACTCTGTCATCTCCACCTCTACGAAATCATCATCATCATCATCATCATCATCATCATCACCATCAACATCATTATCATCATAATTATCAATTTATTTATCATCCAGCATTGAAAACGAAATCAACTTCTTAAAGATCACAATACATCGCTTCAAAAAAGAATCATGGGCATCAAACTTTCTCAACGTGCTTTTCACTCAAACAGAATTTCTTTTCTCAAAAACTACCACAAAGGACACAGACTACGGATACAACTCAACAAGGCTAACGCAATCTACAGAAAATTCATCAACCTCTTCAACTCAAGATTCAACCTCTTCTTTACTAATGTAGCTAACCTCATGGGTCTGGATCTTCAACTTCAACTTACTGAACTAATTAAGAAAGAAAAGGACAAACTGTCATCGACAAACAAAATTCACAATTTCACCACAACGTCTTTACCACCAGAAACCATCTCATTACTTAACAAGAGCATCAATTTTACTCCTATTACCTCCACTTCAAGTACCTCTTCACTAGCCCGCACTGTATTCTCCGAAGTCAACACCACTCTCACGAAATTATTCACTTGGGGCCTTTTTTTGGCGAGATCTTTGTACAATATACAGACACAATTACAATTACAACAATTTTACTAACATGGTGCCACAACATCAAGTGGTGAGATTCCACTGCCACTGGAAACTCATGCATGTACAATCCTGGCCAAAACACCTTGCACTTTTGCCAACATATGGTCTTTCTGTTCACCCACCTCCCCTCCCCCTCCCCCTTCCACCCCCAATACAATGCTGAGTTGATCCATCCAAATTGACCCACTATTCCAACATTGTTTTGTGGGGGAAGGGGGTCTCGGAAAATTGAAAATGATCTCCCACTTGATGTCACTTCAAAATCCTGTGGCACAGTTGGTATTTTGTCTAGTGTCCATAGGAATTTTGGCCAGGAGTGTATGTGGCATGCAACATTTCTGACGTCCATGCCTCTAGGAGCTGTATTATGACAAGTTTCTTTTCAAATCTGCATGTTAGTATGCTTGTCTTTAAGAAAATAATCGTGTGTAGAAAAAGTTGTCGAGCAGAGTTAGGCTTCTCCCCTTGTCTACTTTCTTTTGAAAATGGACTTGTCGAGAAAAGTTTGTTGTGCATGAGGCTTCTCTTATGCAGGCTTGTGTTTCTTATAGGAAATAGTCTTGTGGAGAAAAGGAGACTTGAAGAAGAAGCCGGGCATCCTAACAGAGAAAGTAAAACACTCAAGAGAAGAGAGCAAGCCTGAAGAACCCGAGGAATAAAAGGGCGCTATTCAATGAATAGATATGATAAATAGAATCTATCTATCGATCGATCGATCGATCGATCGATCGATCGATCGATCTATCTATCTATCTATCTATCTATCTATCTATCTATCTATCTATCTATCTATCTATCTATCTATCTATATCTTATTAGATGTTTTGGTGTGTAGTATCGCTGTATATTTTTACGAGTTCTACCGTATTTTGACTCGCCCTACGGGCTCGTCAAAATATAAACAGCGAGTAAAAATATAAAGCGACACTACACATTAAAACATCTAATAAGAGATTTATTATGCAACTGCTGTAGTCATTAAATTTATCAGTGAAAGAGGGAGAGTGTGACAGTTTTGCGTGCGCGCGCCGACCTGTTCGGCAAACAGTTTTTCTACTGTACAAATAACTGTACAATATCGCTGTATATTTGTACTGTTATTTGGACGCTATTCGTTGCAGTTGGATAATAAACAGACCATAACAATCTATGTGGGCTAACAGTACTGTGAATGAACACGTCGTAGGTGAAGAAAAGTGCTCACTCCCGCGGGCACTTACTGAGCGGTTATCTCTGCAGGACTTTATGATCAAATAATTTTATTTCAGCTTTGTAACTTGAGAAAGAGAAATTTAGAGAATAAGACACTCAATTTTACTCTCTTTAAGGTGCAGAAAACAATAAAAGTCAGAGAAGATATACATTTTTATTAGTCATCCCCATTTTAACTATCCGTGATTTGTGCCGGTGTCATCAGTTTTTGCATTTGTTTTGAGTATGATGTTATACTTTATAAGAAAACTTCTTAACAGATTGTTTACCTTTTTCCCCAAAATTTAGAACCAAACCGTATTTCTTGTTCCAATTGGAACTGAGCGGAGCTGTTCAGTCCTTTCATTTTGTTGGTCTCAGGCCTTGTGCCATGGTTTATTTTGTGTGTGGCCACTGAAAATGGCTCCAGCTTCTGAGGTCTTTCCATACCCACCGTTTGCAACTTATGAGGTCTGTGTTTCCAGATACCTCTTGTGAGGACCCCCCTTCTATTGGAGATATCAGAAAAAAAAATATGGAAGTTTGTTGGCTTATTTGCCCATCTCTTTAAAGGTTGGTTAGACTTAAGGAAACTGCAATTTGTTTTGTGGGGTCTTAGTTATGAGGACCTGCCCATTACTCAACTTTAACTACTTATGGGTACTATTTGCCACACAATGCGTATGGGGACATGCTCTCCTAACTTGTGAGGTCTGTTTCCATACCCTACTTGCGAGGACCACCTCTGGTTGCTTGTTTGTTTGTCTCTTTATATAGCCAATTAAGACATTTGCTTCCGGGGGTTTCTCTAACTCACTAAGCGGAGTTTCTTGCCAAAGTTATGGGCACTACTGACCAAAGTTATGGGGACATGATTGTACACAACTACTTATCAGGGGCACCCAACGACGCTTTCCTCCTAATTTTATAAATGCATTGAAAACGCTTTCCAGGCTATCCAAAGTACTTTTAGATATCTAGAAATGCATTCTAAGCGGCGCTATAAAATCAGTATCTGTTTGGCCTTCAAGTTGCGACCAATCGACCTTTGTCAAAGTACAAATTTCGTTTGTGTTTGTACGGTGTTGTGTTTTACTGTAAATGTGAAAGATATAGGTCATGCCGATTTTATTTTTGGTTCGAAACATGCCAATGAGTATCAGTTTTCACGATACCAGAGATTATTAACTGAAGGAAAATTCAAGCAATTGTATTGCTTGTAACTGAACTGTTGCTAACGTCAACGGTGTCTTTAAGTGATTTATAGTAAAAAATTAATTGAAATTAATAGTCATCATTGATTAATTTTGCAGTTATTGATGATTAACCTATTTTGGCGACCAAAAATTTTTCCTGGCGACAGAGTTACTAGAATTGGTCGCCAAATGGCCGCTAAAGAAAAAAATTTAACTCGGAGGGTTACTTATTGGGACTGCTGACCAAACTTATGGGGACATGATAACACACAACTACTTAACGCGGGCCGGGGCTAAAATGAAGGCCGTTGTTTTGCTGGGTATTATGGTTTGAACGCAAATATGTCGTTCACGTTTCAAGCAGTCAAAAATCTCTCTGCTCATCACACATATCTACGTTTTGGGCTGTTTTCTAAATTTGTTTTGGTGATTTGTTGGGATAATTAGTTTTTCTCAAAAGATTAGCAAAATTTATAGAAATAGGAAATTTTGAAGATTTGATGTTGTTTTAAAATTCGAATTTGAAGTTAAAAATTGGCAGACGTACACCAAACAGTTGCTCACCAACCCGGAATGCCCTTTCGGAGGCAATCAACTATCTGGTGGTGTTGGTTTTTCCTTTTAATTCCTCTTTAAACTTCCTACAATTTCACTTAAATTCAGGTAGACCAGACAGAAGCCTCATCCAATAATAATTTATTATACTTTTAAAATGATAGTCAACATAGCAAAACCAAAGAATTCTAGTTCGTATACAAGAAGCCATGTTTTGCATTTTCATTGCTGCCACAACAACAGTACAATATTGTTAAAGGAATAGAAAACGCGCCGAGTTCATTGCTGAGTTATATAAGCACGCGGGAATTTTTAAGAACACGAGAGAAGTGCTTCTGGCACTTCTCGAACGTTCTTAAAAATAGCACTTTGGATTGAATTGGCTTCCAATCCTACATGTTGCTTATACATAAGCCAGACTAGTACTGGCGCCATTCCGTTAACCTTTAGAACTGCAGGTGGCTTTTCACGACAAGAGAAAAAGAGAGGTTTGAAATCAATGCAACTGTAACACTTTAATGCAAGTTGTAACCTACTAACCTATCATTTATTTTAAGTCGCAAAAACTATTTCACAGCTGTATCATCGAACTGTTATCAACCAAAGCCAATTATCAGTGATAGAGCAAATGTTCTACACCCAATGTTGTAGAGATCTTTTGAGGGAGAGAAGGCCATAAATTATTATGCTAGTTTCCAACAAAAATTCAATTTATACCGTAGCTCAGTTGCACAACCCTCTTGACAGGTTTCTCTGATGTTAGTTTCACAATGCTTGGTCGATAACAGCTCAAGTTAATGACTTTAGTTTTATAACTGTTTTTTAGTTAAAATACGTTATGCCAAACGCTCTCGTTGATTATGCTAATACTCCAAAAAAAATCTATTAAGCTCTATCAAGAGTTAAATAAAGCACTCTAAATTTCTATATTTTTTTATATGATAAAATTCATATCTGGAAGAAAAAATACCATACCGTCAAAATTCTGGATATAACCCTGGCCCATATTTTCTTTCGACGGAGTTTATTGTTTGAGGGAAGATAGAGTCCACTTAAAAATGAGTTGGGCCTACAGATGGATGTTAAAATGTTTCTAATATTTTCACAATTTTTAAAAAAGGGAAACCAAGATCTGTAAAGTGATCAGAGCTTACTATCAGAGGGATGTTAATCTGCATCTGAGAATTTTACCTTATAATGTGAGTGGGTACTCTGGGATAGGCTTACATCTAAACGTTTATGGTGTATTCTTTATAACTGTAACCCGAACATTTTAAGTTGCCTTGTAGATCCTAGCCAATAATACAATTCACTAAAACTGTAAGCAGTGACTAAAGGATGATCCGGTTACAAGAAGTCTTGGTAGGATTCACCTCAGGTAACCACAAATAAATCTAGAGGATCTACAAAAACTTTTTTAAATGATTAAAGGGAGCCATTTCTTTCTAACGTTTATGGTGTATTCTTTATAACTGTAACCCAAACACTTTAAGTTGCCTTGTAGATCCTAGCCAATAATACAATTCACTAAAACTGTAAGCAGTGACTAAAGCATGATCCGGTTACAAGAAGTCTTGGTAGGTCTCTACACGCGTTTTCTTTGAGTTCTGATCGGCTCCTTGTGATGATAACTGTTCTGATTGACCATTGTGGTTACTTTGGTTTTTCGACGCTCATTCGAAAAGCGCTCTAACAGTAGTAATCTTGCTCTTAGATAACAAAAACAGACTAATTCAATCAGCTATTCTTAGAACCCTCTTTCTCTTGTCAGTCTGATATTTCGCAAAATATTCAACAGCACGTGCGCCAGTTTTGCAGCTTTTGAGGTCGATTTAAGCACGGTATCAGGGCTGCCATTAAGGGTAGCCGGAACAAAGGATTTCCCTCATCTCACCCCCAATTCCTTCTAATTAGCTATTCTTAGGGGCAAGAACCCTCTTTCTCTTGTCTACTTGATTTTTAACAAAATATTTTACAGCACGCCAGTCCCTTCGTTCTAGTGCTCCATTAGATTTTGGAATACAGTTCTCACAGTCCCTTTTTCCTGGAAATCGTCCTTGTCTGACAAAGGAACTAAGGTGCTTAAAAACCGCCTCCTTCCCTTCTTCTGTCCATGAAACACGGGGAACTGACTCTGCAAAACAACAGAGCTTAAGAGCCGTAACTAAATTTGGATAACGACTTGTTAAACCAAAACCAATAAAGTAGTATGAGTGCAAAAAGTTAATATTTTGACATCATTTCAAAATGTTAAGTACCAAATCATGCGAACTTAGCTAATTTGGCCAAGATACTTGTGGGTTGGAAATCCCTGTGACGTCCCTCTGGTCAGCGCTGTGAGATTTTACAAAATTTCGAATTACCCAAACCCTTTCCTTCAAATTGAAAACAGCGATATTCCTTTGTAATCCCCGACAAATTCCCCTGGTTAATAATAAACTTACTGACTGACTGACTGAGTGACTGACTGGTTGTAAAAGGCGTCAAGAGCTTTAGAACTTCCCACAATTACGTCACAGATTCTGTACACAGGCTAAGTGAGTTCTACATAAGCGTAATATTGAGTTACACGGAGGATTTAAACCAATAGAAAAGTGTTGGGATGAAGTTAACTTGGTTGAATTTTTTTCCTGATTATTGTAGGGAAAAACCTTTTGCTCTGGTTTGTTTCAAACAAAATAAGTTAGTGAAAAGTGCATGGCTCCTATCAAAAGCATTAGTAATACAAAAGAAAATAATTTTGGTTTATGTTGAAACCTCTTAGCGCTTCGTTAAAACTGTAATTTATCATTTTCTGGGAGTTAAAAGTAAGCTCCTAACTCCTTTTGTAAACATTTTGTATACTTACTCTTTGACTTTGGCATTCCCCGGTCTGCATTTTCTTTGTCTGGGATATTGCGACTGACGCGTTTTTTCGAAGGGTTTGACTTCTTTCCTGGCACTTTGAGTGCTAAACAAGTAAAAACATAGTTAAGTCTGAGAATGTTGGCTTTACACTCGCTCTTTGACTCTGGCTTGGAACAATCTGTACTTTCTTTGTCTGGGTTTTGGTGACTTTTGACTTTTTGTAGGGGGGGGGGGATGGGGGCGTGGCAGGGGTAGACTTCTCTACAGGCATTTTGAACAGAATACAATGCGTACATGATAGTCGTCCCTCATAAATTATCTTTGGTTTAGTTAGAAATACGCATACAGAGCTCACAATGGGGCCGACTTACATGTACTGGCTGTTTCTGTATAAGCTGTTGTCAGCACAACATAATTATTTGCAACCACTACAAACTATGTTGTTGGCACATTATTACTTAAATTGCGTTTATGTTACAGGGTGTATTAGCAAGTTATTCACGTTTCTGTTTACCTGAGGTGCATTTAGATAAACAGTTGAAGTCCTATAAGGACGAAGGGGCATTGCTGTTCTTGACTTTTTTATATAGCTGCAGGGCTTGTTAACAAATGTTTTTTATTTCCTTTGTTTGCTGTGACAGGACCAGGCATAAATTGAATGCTAGTGGTTAAGAACTTGAAATGTTCTTTCCTTTACACTAACCATCAATAACACTGTCGTCATTTAAGTCATCACTAAGTTCACTCTCCATATCTGAAAGATATGAGCCTGCAAGATCTGAAAAAGGTGTATGAAACTAAGTTTATTGATGACCCTTTTCTGCTGTAAATTTAAGGGACTAAATGTTATTGAATGCCATATGGGTGACAAGGCCCCGCCAAATAAAAATTATCAGATTCAACAAAACATAAAAGTTACAGTTCACAACATAAAAATAACAATAAAATAATGTTTTAAAAGTATTTTGCCCATATTATTGACAAGTTGTCATTAGCATAACAATGACCTTAAAATAGAAGACTAAAAGATAGAAGTTAGTGATTCTTTAAACGATTTGCACTTTTTAACGGTTCCTTTTTACTCTGCATGAAAACTAAAAGATTCAATTCATTACTACATTTAAAGGCACTGCATCTGAAACCGTGTCATTTCCTGAGACTAAAAAGTGGGCTTTCAACTGAAGATTCCTCCTCTCACAGACGTTCAAAATCACAAGTCAAGATGTCATACATTGTAATACGTACTCTTTGACTTTGGCGTTGTATAATCACCATTCTCCTTAGCTGGGTTTTTACGAGTTTTGCATTTTTTTTTTGAGGGGCTGAATTCTTTGCAGGCATTTTGAGTGCTGTACAAGTAAAAACAAATCAATGTTAGAGTTATAAACAAATTATGCAAACTTATCTAAAGAACTCAAGCCATTGTTATTGTTCGCATACTAACAATAACAAAATAGAGGAGCTACGTCCCGACCCGCGCACGTGCGAAATTTGGCTCCGTTCTCATTGAGATTCAAATGCATCCGCCATCTTGAATTTATCAGAGTTGTTAAATTTTGCTCGAATTTAACCGTTCTTGGTTAAAATTATTACGTCTTTTTGTCGCGTGTGTGGATTTCTTCTCGTCGATCTACTTATTTTATCGCAGAGGCAAAATTATGGACGCAGAAGGGGCAAGAAAGGCTACGGTGGTGAGTTTCCCTCGACTCCATTACGTGACAAATTTGAATGTGTGAACTGTTTCGTAGTTTCTGGGAATATCCTCCAACGCAACGTCCATTTTCTCTTTCTTCTGTTCTTATCCTCTTAGGAAAATCGCATCTCCTGTTCGTGCGAAAGCGCTTGTTCCACGAAACAGAAAGCAAATGCAAATCGTGGCTGCCCTAAATGCAAGATGTGGAAGTGAGTGCACGTGTGGTTCGACAGCAAATCCGTGTCGAAAACACGGTGAGATTTCTTATTTATGCACTTAGCTTTGATGAAACATAGTTTGTAAGTAGGTATTGAAGGCTGCACGCGAATGGAACAACTAGATTTCTGGCTATTTTTGGTTCTGTTTGTGTTCAAGTCTTCATATGTACATATATTCATGTGTACAGCATGTCTTTTTCATTTAGGTCAAACATTTCACCAAGCATAGAGCAGTTTCGAGTTTTTGCAGTTTGAATTGTCTTTCCCTTGAGCTGAGAAGGTTTCTAGGAGAGTTTGATTTTTCATATACAAAGTACAACTTTGACATGACTCTTTTTTTTCATGTCAAGGCTGGTGCAAGTACAACTTCATTTGTGGCTGAAGAACACAGCCATACCAGACTGACAACAGGCCAAGTGAAGAGCAGGAGAGGATAAAATAAAATAGAGATGTGACGGTCTGCTTGTATAGAAATACATTTTTTTTTTTTTATTTATTTATTTGTTATTATTCCAAGAACAGAAATATGCCTAAATATGGAAAAGACCACAAAAATCAAAGCTTGAACACCAATTCAAACGCATAAAGTTTAGCAAGGCAAGATTTGTTTTGTTCCTACACTTAATTTTTTATATTTCTAGGCTCACTTGTGTACAAGCTGTGTGGCAGAAGCCTGCCTAAAAGAACTGACAATTTAGATGAGACCATCGGTGAAAGTGGCATTTCTCAACCCACCCCTGGCACACCCACAGAAGGACAGATGACAAGTGTGGATGTAATGCTTAACCCTGCACCTCCTTCTAGCAACTCGGCAATACCATGGTGCAAGTGTGGCATGTACCAAA
The DNA here is from genome assembly GCF_042242905.1 of Orbicella faveolata. Taxonomy (NCBI): domain Eukaryota; kingdom Metazoa; phylum Cnidaria; class Anthozoa; order Scleractinia; family Merulinidae; genus Orbicella; species Orbicella faveolata. The sequence continues at coordinate 23,446,250 of NW_028301558.1, forward strand.
TTATGCCACAAGAAACAGATTGCGATGACAATAGCACGCATGTCTTCAAAAAGGCAGCCTATTAGCAAAATATTGAAGGACCGTGGCCAGGGTTGAGCATAATAAAAATTTAAAAACGATCTCTGACTAAAAATGTTTATAGATATACGAGCTTTCGACTGTTAGATCTACAGTCTTCGACGGGTAAAGATGAATGACGAAATATGAATATAAATGAGTAAAATAAAAAGAATGGACTATGTAAATTAATTATGAATGTGTGTAAAAAGAATGTTGCATTGCCCAGGGAGTGGGCAGGAATTGTTGACAGCATTTGGAGTCACCATAGTATGCACGATTCTAATGTTTTGCCTTATTCGGAAACTGCCTTTGTCAATTAAGGAGGCCTTGTTTAAGTCAATAGAATGTTCATGGGACCACGCATGGTTCGCAATTTTGGAGCCTTTAGCCGCTGTTTTGATATTTCTTATGTGTTCTTTTCTTCGGGTGTTAAACGCTCTGCCAGTTTCACCGATATAACACCATGAACAGTTGGCTCAAGGAATTTTGTAAAGAATGTTGTTTGTGAATCCGGAGCAGGACGAAATTTCGGGGCCGGGAACTGTTGTTGTAGAGTGGTCATCGGCTTATTTATGACCGAAATATCATGTTTTTTTTAGGACGCGGGTCAAGGGCTCAGTTACACCTTTGATGTATGGAAGAGACGCGAAAGACTTGCGTGACTCGGAAGGTTCAACCAAATTAAAAAACATTCTAACAAGTTCCTCAGGGGGTAAATTTGGCGATGGTTGAGTTTTCTTGGTTTGTATATCACGGATAAATTTGGACGGATAGCCATTAGACTCCAACACTACATAAACATGATTAAGTTCGTCCTAAAAAACATGATATTTCGGTCATAAATAAGCCGATGACCACTCTACAACAACAACAGTTCCCGGCCCCGAAATTTCGTCCTGCGCCGGATTCACAAACCAACGTTGGTTACAAAATTCCTTGCGCCGACTGTTCATGGTGTTATATCGGTGAAACTGGCAGAGCGTTTAACACCCGAAGAAAAGAGCACATAAGAAATATCAAAACAGCGGCTAAAGGCTCCAAAATTGCGAACCATGCGTGGTCCCATGAACATTCTATTGACTTTAACAACGCCTCCTTAATTGACAAAAGCAGTTTCCGAATAAGGAAAACATTAGAATCGTGGCATACTATGGCGACTCCAAATATATATTCTCCTTACTGCTACTGAAGAAAACGCTGTAGATTTTTCCATTTTTGCCAAATACCTAAAATGTGCGTGGCTCACCCTGCATATCAAAATTGTATTTACACGTCTATTATTTGGTAAAAAGTTTGCCGAAAGTCTGTTAAAAGAACGTGGAAGTGACAAGATCGCGAAAATTATCCAGCATAAATTGAGGACATACCTCTCAGTTCACATTGGAGTGATAGTGGAGTGATAACTTGTAGAACTAGAAGTTGAGTCCCCACGGTGCTCGTCCAACAACTCCGAGTCAATTAATTCTACGTGCTGCGGGAGGGCTTCATAGCCGGGGTATCCAGGTATCACCTACTTATGCGTGACTGGCGACTGAAGAAAGAAAAAAACGTTTAAGTAGTCAAAACAGCAGCTCCTGTCAAAACACCCTCCAGCCAAGGGGTAAACAAACTTCTTGACCGCGGCTTTGTCTAATTTCACACAGATCGCTACTCTGATAAATTTGTGAGATCATTTGATTGCGGGGACCAAAAGGAGATAATATCAGTCTTATTATCCCCACAGTGGGTCTCTTTCTCCACAGACTAGAGATAGTCATTCTCCGGCCGTATTTCATCCATAAATAGCGCACTCATGATCACAAAAACAATAATCAGCAACGACTCATTACATTTTAGTAAAGTTCAATAAATTTTAGTAGATATACTAGATTTAAGTAGAAACTCTATTGGATTGCAGTCCAAAATCTACAATGCTATATACTTTTGAGCCAAATATCAAGGAAAATTGTCCCTAAAAGAGTATCTATCGGTGAGTAGAAAACTAATCTGTTTCGCGGACTTCTAGCACAACACGGTTGAGATTCTACGAATCGGTCTCTGTATCTGTTGATCGTTTCATTATATTTTAACAGTGAGGGTTCAAACAAAACGGGACATGTCTCTCTTTTTTAATGAGGTTGATTTATTGTTTTGTCAGATAGTCCAAGACAAATCTGGAAAACACTGAGGACAGTTGTCCAACCTGCGAGGTTATCATGATTGTAGATTTTAAAAAACATGCTCTAATTGCAGCGATACAAAAGTTAAATTTTCCGTGATCTGTCGTTCGGTTTCGTATTTTAACGGAGTTCAGCATGATGTGTAGACCTTCGTGTGCTGGGGTGAACGCAGCCAATTAACAAGTCACCGCTCAAAGCCGTATTCTTAAATAGAAGCCTTGACCACGTTCCATACACAATGCACTCTACTTAACTATCAAAACGACATTTCCATGAACTGAACCTTTTCAATTCAAAGCATACTAAATCTGACTTATCTAAGCTTTATAAATTTAATATTCGAGGGAAAGGATTGGCAGCTAATCAAGGGATGATTAAAGCTTGATATACCTTTTTTTAAAACAGTCTCAGGACAAAGAACATTTTATTACAGAACTATTGGACTTTGGAACAATTTAGACCCCTTTTTAAAATCAAGCTGTTCAGTTCAAGTTTTTAAACGTATCTTAAAGAATAAGCTTTTAGACAATTTTGTAAATACTCCCTAAACTTCATTTATTTTTAGTATTTTTCGCGACTACAAAGTTTAGATAATGTTGTAAATGTTTTTTAAATTTGATTCATTTTGATTGTGTAGTTATTAGTAACTTAGTAATTTAGGTAATTGTTCCTGAAAAGCCCCATTGGGGAGGTAACAATAAAGTATGTATGTATGTATGTATGTATGTATGTATGTATGTATGTATGTATGTATGTATGTATGTATGTATGTATGTATGTATGTATGTATGTCGGCTTTCAACATTTCTTTAAAATATCTGCATCCTAACTTTTTTGTGGCAGTTTTCATCACCGAAGTGTTAAAACCATCTCTCTAAGCAATCACGCGATATGCTTTGATCATTTTGCTGTATATTCGAATATATTTGTCTCGTAGCCAGTTTCCCGCCAAATTTCATCCCGAATAGTTTACCGCCTTCTATTTCAGTCTTTCTCAATGTTACTACCGCATAAATTATTTCTTAGTAAGTTTTAAAAAGTCAACATGTCAACGTAAAATTACCTGACATTGCAGCTAAATGAAGCAAGATCTTTTCGAAAGTTCTAGAGAACTTAGCGTTCTATATTTCGATAACAGTATGATCGAAAGAAATCATAGGGGAAAATAACAATATCACTTAGACGAAAAATGTCCGTAACTGCTATGGGAGGCGCGTAACTGCTATCGTGGGAGGCGCGGTGGCCTCATGGTTAGTGCGCTCGTCTCCGGGTCGAGCGGTCCGGGTTCGAGCCCTGGCCGGGGACATTGTGTTCTGTTCTTGGGCAAAACGCTTTACTCTCACAGTGCCTCTCTCCACCCAGATGTATAAATGGGTACCGGCGAACTTAATGCTGGGGGTAACCCTGCGATGGACTAGCATCCCATCCAGGGGGGAGTAGAAATACTCCTAGTCGCTACATTCTACAGAAATCGGGATAAGCTCCGGCCTGATGGGCCACTTGGCTCGCATGCAGACTTTACCTTTAAAAAGTCAACATGTAAACGTAAAATTACCTGGCATTGCAACTAAATGAAGCAAGGTCTTTTCGAAAGTTCTAGAGAACTTAGCGTTCTATATTTCGATAACAGTAAGATCGAAAGAAATCATAGGGGAAAATGACAATATCATTTAAACGAAAAATGTCCGTAACTGCTATGCTTTTCGCAAGGGGTGTGCTAATATGTGTGTGCCCATAACTAGCTTAAACGAAATAGATTAATAGTAATCAAAGATTATGTGTCCGTTCTACGCCTGTCAGGGTATAACTCAAATAGCTGTCTGTTGCTGAAATTTTTATCTTTGTGAACAGCTGAAGTTTTACAGACAGATATATAATATAATGACAAAGTCCACCATTTTTCTGTGGATTATTTGATTTCCAAACCACGACGACCACGGCAACTAGAACACCACCAAACAAAAGGTTTAATGAGTAAAACAATAGCTGTACACGTGCGTTATAAATCTTTGTTCATTTCGTTGCCGTCCTCTGCAAAACAACAACGTGAAATGACCAAATACTGCGTCGTCTACGGAACGTGGACGACGACGGCTAATTTTTCATATCTTCATTTGGAATTGAACACCCTCGCTGCATATTTAGTTCAGGCACATTTTTAGAGCCATTGGCGTACTGAACAAATCTAGACAATCGCGAACTTCGCTTGTATAATATAAATTCATTTTTTACTAGGCGCACGTCGTCGTCGTCGTCGTTGCGCTCCCTAAATATCAAAACTACTAGGTCTACTAGAATTGGGAACGATCGAAAAAGCAAATTGTGTCTCGTATACACGTGATTTGCGATGATGTAATTTGTTTTCGCCCAGCCAAAAAATTTCAGTCCAGTTTGCATTGGGACTGTATTCCCTTTTTTCATGACTGCAATCAGCGTGGAAAACCAGTTCAAAGAAAGAAGCCACAAAAGAGAACAAGAACTAACAAGAACAAGAATGACATAGCAGATGGACACGAAAACGAGGCTCAAAGCTCCTGAAAAAAACTAGAGGGGCGGCCAATTTACAGTCTCGAATTTTTCCAGTTGCAGACTTAAAAGGGTGCGTTCTCTCGTTCCTCGAAAATGCAATCATATGGCCAGGGAAGATGTACCAAACCTGCGTCCTGATTGGCTACCTGAGAGGTCGACAAAATGGGGTCTTTCCCGCAAGTAAACGGTGTTATTCACTTGACTCTGAAGATGACTTCCGCTCAGGTTGTCGAAACGTCAGTCGCCAACAACAGTTCCTTTCAGAACTACCCTCACCCGGACGATCACACTATACGAACTACCAATAAATCCTTTGTTAACCAGGCTTGTTCGATTAAGACTACCCATAAAATTACGTACCATTTATGGATTAATCAAGTTTTACTTTCTGCAGGATCTTTTATCCCTAAGCGTGCATACATGTGTGAAACAATCAACTTAATATTGCATTTCTTACAGGGTTCGTGACTAACCCTTTGAATGACGATCTGTGCTTATTGTAAGCAGTGGCGGGCTAATGAGTCACTGTTCCCATTAACTAAAACCTCTAACGACTCTAACCAGCCAAAACACAAAGAAACATTTTGACCCCGACCTGCTCTTATCTCAGTATTGTGTGTAATACCTGAACGATAATGGCAGCTGTTTAAGGGGACCAACGGAGAGCAAAGAGCTCTATCGTAACCATCGACAACGTATTTGCTCTTACTTGCAACTAAAGCGCTTCTCAAAACGTTAAATGACAACACCATTCTATGCCAGATCAATTTGATAGTAATTTTTAACCAAAGTAAAATAAGTATTCCTTGGCTAGATTCTTATCCCGTCCGCCAGCAGGCAGCAGAAGAAACGAAAGATATCACAGACAGTAAAAATTAAACAAACTTGCTGACTCACTAATTAAAGTCCTCATAAACTCTACCCAGATAAACGAGGATACATTTTGACCTCCATCTGCTCTGAAAGGGGACAAAACAAAACTCTCTCAAAAGTTGAATTATACTAACGTAATTTGGCCCTACACATTCTAGCAAAAAGATCAAGAGGCATATGCCAAAATGATCCAACTAAGCATGAAGGAGCCGAGAGTCCAGTAACAGATTTGAAGTCCTTGCCATTCTTAAAATTCGCAAATGACAGAATGTTATCTTTAGAGTTGCGAAACTTTAAATTCCATGTGTAAATCTTTTACGTGACTCGCAGACACGATCTTCTTTGCCACTTTTCCTAGTGCAGAAACTTTATTTCAGTAATTGCTCAACGCTGTCAAAATTATAATGGTCCATCCCTTTCGGAAAAATTTAAAGAACCCACCGGAAAAGGGACGTCTTTCGGGGAAATGCTCATTAAAACGAGACTTTTAAGGTCAGATATTTGAGAACTTATAAAAGTATGTCAGCACGAATTGTTTGAAAACGATTGTTTGAAAACTCATGCTTCAGCAGGACAGCGTCTTTTTTTTTAATTAAGTCCTTCTTCCTCGTAAAATCCGAAGCAAATATTATTGCTGCACGTTGTGCTGTGAGTTGTACCATTCTCAGCCGGGACTTTTCTTGCGCGCCTTCGGGTTTCTAAGTCTATATGTCCATGCGATAAATCAGTGGACAGTCTTGAATGTTTTCTTTATTTAGCTATTATCTATACAAATAAAAAAAGAAAAACTGTAACCCAACGGTAGATCGTTTTCAAATTTTTATACAGACCAATTTGGCAAATGTGAAACAATCACAATGTACAACACATGCAAACGTCGTTTAAGGGCCGTACTGGGATTTGTGTGATCCAGCGAGGAGTCCAATTCAAATTGGCGCGAAATTCCAAAATAACGCAATTTAAAATGGCGAGAGTCCAAAATGGTCGAGAAATCTCAAATGACCTGCACTAGCGAAAAGACGTTGATGCAGCGTAGTTCATGCTAATTTCCCTATAAAACTCAGCGTTAACACAAGCTAAACAGCTCTTACTGAAGATACTGATTTTATATCTCACTCATTGTATTAGTGTCCGTAGCTTTTACCAAGCAGACAGATACAGACTGTACGAGCGGCAGCTCTCTTCACAAACATGCTCATTAGCGTTCATTTGTAAGTTTGATTACAGACACAATGCATCTTCTACAAATGGCACAAACGCGTTCATCGAGCCGCATCTGAAGCGCACACTGGTAGCAATACCTGTGACCGCATATTAAGGTCGAGTCTTTCGGTCGATCCATGCAGATGTTACACGTGCGGGAAATCTTTGGTGGTGCTCGGCTCACTTCTATGTGGGTTAGCTCTATCTCGTGGTGGCCGTCGAACGAAATTTCGTACTTTTCATTAGTTTCTTCTTCCTGTTCTTCTGGATTGTAATTATCTTCGTCGTTCTCTTCATATTCCTGTTCTGCTGGATTGTAATTATCTTCGTCGTTCTCTTCATATTCCTGTTCTGCTGGATTCTAATTATCTTCGTCGTTCTCGTCATACTCGCTAAGCTGCGTGTATTCGCTAGCCTGTAAGTTTTCTGCGAATAATCTATCGTTTTCAATTTGATTAGCCGTAGCTTTGGACTTCTCGTCCAAAATCCAAGGTCCTTTCAGCGAGGTGCTTTCCCAGACTTCGGGCACATTTGAATCACGCTTTGACCTCCATGTTTTTGGCGCTTTAGTAGTCAGTCCTTGTTCAGGGGATCCTAGAGCTGTCCATCCTTCCTCCAAACTATTCTTCGTCATAAGGTCGCTACGTAAGTCGACGAAAAATTTTTCAGGTTCTGGAGGTTTGTTTTTCGCTAAGACGGCTGCGTAAGAATTTGGATCTCGCGGTTTTGGTTCTTCATTCACTGGTTCAGGGCTGGATGCTTTCTGCTTTGGACGCTCAAGATATCTGTACGATGGATGTCGAAGATTGCAACGATGTCCACGATGACAAATGCCCCAGATCATGAAAGTAGGGCAGATGTTGTCACGAATATCCATGTCCTGGCTGTTCTTGTCTTCCTCGGCGTATTATTATTCTAATACAAACACCTGAAAAAGAGTTAATGTTAATTCAGAGCAACATCGAAAAGATATGTTTATGACATGACTCTTCCAGTCGGCAAACGGCCAACACAAGTTAATTCGAAAAACTTTTTCTCCCTGTATTCACCATATCATTTATTTCCCTTATGTTTATTCAGCTTAATCAAGTAAGTCTTACATTTCGACGTTTGATCTCTTTCTTGCCTTTCGAGCAGGGGATGTCGGACGTTATTAATAGGAAATAATCAGGTCGAAGTCAGATTCGAAAAAGATTACTAGTTGTGCAATCTGAAGGAGCAACCTCCCACCTTGCAAAATTTGCATTTTCCCACGTTTTTTTTTTTTTTTTTTTACATAGCCGTCGGCTAATAATGAGAAAATAGCTCAGTACAACTTTTTCTGTTAGCAACATGTAAGGAACTCGCCAATTATACATGTAAGTCCAAGGCGGATTATTTCTAACTGTCCCCATAACTAGCTAAAACACAATATGGTAAGATATATCATGCATGGCTGTTTATGAGGACCAACTGATTAATATGCCGCATAGCCCAGAGCGTTCGACCAACGAGGAGAGAGCCATCTTATCTTCGTACATAGGATATAATCAACACTCAAAATCAATCAATTGCCTAGGGCTGAAAGATACAGTGCTTTGAAAATCCTCGTCGATTTTTGTATCTATTTGACTCTTAGCGTGATCGCCACCGTACAACTGATTTACCATCGTATTTTACAACAACAGTTTATAACAACAGTTTATTTCTACTACTGTAAACAACTAAAAGAATTTACAAGATTATAATTATAAATATATAAATAAATAAATAAATAAATAAACAGTACAATACATACAGTAGTGGGACACCCAAAATAACTAAAAAGCTAAACTAGCAAGATTACTTTCTTTCTGTCTCTACCTTCGATCTGATATAAAATACTCGTATGAGCTTTCGTTTCGGCAAAGCCGCCTCTGTTAAATCTATGATTTGCTATAACCAGTGCTATGATGCATTACGGTCTCATTACCGACAAAATACTCTGAGCTAGGTAAAACACAGTAGTTAAAATTAGTTCATATCTACAGATGTACACATCTCATAAGGTAATTTGCTCAATATTTAATTTCTTACCTCCGTGACAAGTCCTTTGAATGACGATCCCAAAACTAACGCCCGACAATTCTTGCTAGGCTTTTGGTAAGTGGCGTGCAATGTGCCAGTGTCCCCATAATTAAAACCTCTAACGATTCTAACCAGCCAAAAAGCAAGGAAAAAGTTTGACCCCGATCTGCTCTTATCTCAGTATTGTGTGTGATACTTGTTTAAGGGGACCGACCGCGAGCTGATCGAGGTTGATAGCACGACGAAAGGTAAACAAACTCCTCATAAACATCTTTTCATTTGTCTTTCGCTCCTTACACAATCCTCACATACCAAAATATTTGCAATTGCTTATGGCCTAACTTTTTCGTCCCAGTTTTTACCACCGAATTGGTAAAACCATCTCTCTATGCAGAGGCAATCACGCGATATGCTTTGAACATTTTACTGTATATTTTTGTCTCGCAGCCCGATTCCCGCCAAATTTCATCCCGAACTATTCACCGCCGTCTATACAATGTCGCACCTAATAAATTTTAAGTTGTAAAAAAAGTCCACGTGCCAACGTAAAATTACCTGACATTGCAACTAATTAAATGAAGCAAGGCCTTCTCGAAAGTTCTGGAGAACTTAGCCTTCTACATTTCAAACGATATCATTGGCAAAAATGACAATATCACTTAAACGACAAAGGTCCGTAACTGCTATGCTTTCTGGCATATGCGTCGGCATCTTTGACCCGCACCACCATCCCCACCGCTTTCGTGTCCAACATCAAGAAGCTTTCAAACAAAGTTTCAGTTATCTTGGCGCCAACGTATGTCTCATACCTTTTGTAGTGCTTTTCAACCTCTTTGTCAGTAAAGGGCTTCACATGCTCGTGCGTCAGGTGCACGCCAACGGCTTATTTTGCTTTGCCTGTGGAAACCAGAATCGCCAGCTGTTCACGCATGGTCGGGGTGTCGGGCTGAGCAAGAGCTTTGCTGCCGGGAGAGCCTGAGGGCTCGGTTTCCATTATCTGCAGGACTTCATCCATTGCTGCCAGTTCATCAGCCGTTAGAGCCGCCATCTTTCCTTCGCGCTTCCTTTTTTTAATTCGAAAATTCAGTCTTGTGCATCGACCAGTCGATGCCTGTAAGGAGCTCGCCACTTTCAACCAAAGTTCCAATTCGTGCTGCTCGCAGATGATGACAAACTACCGCGGATCTCTCTCAGCAAAGCGGTAAAGGGTCTTGTTATAAGCGAACGTTGAGCAGATGAGCACGACGTAATCAAACCGACCGCAAAATGGGCCACAGAGCTGGTTCACGAGAAACTGCGTTTTTCCTGAGTTAGTAGGCCCCACGATGAGTTGCATTGAAGGGAATATTGCCGGGGTCCATATTTGGACAAATCAAAACTGCACCGATTCTAGCTGTCTGCCCATGGGCAGTCAGAGTTCACGAATATATGTCAGTTCACGTCGCCCGAGCCGGAGGTCTTCCGCTCGATTTCCAGCTGAACGCCGTCGGTGGTGTTCACAAGCCGCGCGCAGCTGCCGTGCATCGTTTGGTCGGCCATTGAGCGCAGATCGATCAGCAGTCCGAACCGGTTGCCGGCGTAGAACTTTTGCAGCGTCATGTGTTCGGTTTTGCTTTTTCTTTCACAAAGAAGCGGCTGGCTTCTGCCCATGTGTCCTCGTTTTCGATTCCATCGTTGTACAGCATGTTCGGCGAGCCGTTGATGGTGACGCTGACTTTTGTGATGTCAGGGAAGATGTATTTTTCTGAGTCCCGGTGCCTCTGGTATAGGGCTCCACGAAAAGCACTGAGGAGGATCATGTAACGCTTGCGGCGACTTATAAACGAGTCAAACTTCGAGGTGTGTCGCTTAAAAGCGTGTCTGCTAAGTATCGGGACTATCTTACGGGTTGTCTGCGAGGTAGCAAGAACCACGGAAAACCAAGTTGACGGTTGACGGCGATTTATTGCTTCAAATAGTAACGACCGTAAACTGAAACAACAATATAACGAGTTTGTAATCAATTTACTTGAAATGCTGCGTAACATAAGATCAAGGGGGCGTGTAACAATCTACGTGTCTAATCGATAACGTGACAAAATAAAAACGAACAACGTAAATCAGCGTAAATTAACATAAGCAAATCATTATAAACTACGTTAAAACTACTCGAGATTGTATAAAAAATCAAAAGATGAACATTTGCGGCTGATCAACAGCCCAGAATAGCCTAGTCTGGGCCGGGCACCAGCATCTCGTGTTCGTTCAGCTTGGGCACCGAAACGTACAGGGTCTCGCCGGGGACGGCTTTGCTGCGGTCAAAGGTGATGCGTTTGACGGCGCGCGGGCCCTTCATCGCCCTCAAGGTCTTTGCCGTGAGCGTGGCGCGCAAAGCGTCTGGTAATGTGCCCGGGTTTTTGTCTTCATCAGCATACATTCCGCCGTATGACCAGCCGAGATTATTTTCTAATTAAAAAACGCGCGAGTGACAATATGAGATGGCGACAGGCGGCGACGCTTTTGGTTTCGATGACCCGGCCCTTGACGACCGGCTGGACCATGATGATGACGACGACGACGATAGCGATGAAGAACAAGAGCAAAACAGGACGCAGTCATTTCAGCTGGGAGCGGCGTCCACCCCCTACCAAGGTGGCGGAGAAATAGAAATGCAAACAAGGCAACACGAGAAGACCGGGCTGCCTGATACTTCTTATGATAAAGAAACCCCTTTGCTCAGAAGAGCAGGTTCAATCACCGATCTGCAAAGGCGAAAGCGCTTTGAGACAAAAACTCAAAAAGGCTGTAAACTGTATAAGGGCAGATTCCCCCGAGCAAATTAAAAAAAAAAAATCCGAAGGGGCACCGGGAAAAATCAGGGAAAAATCGTTGCTGTAGGGGCCGAAAAGGGAGAGTACAAAATTCTAAAAGAAGATGGTTCAGGATGTATGAAAAACTTTTTAGACAGCTTTAAAACTCAACTTGGCCCCCCAGGTGAAAAAATTATAATTGAAGACGTTGATACCGAAGAAGATGCCAGGCAAAGCTTGGCAGCAGCCGATGCTCAATTAAAAAGGCACCAAGAGCTGGATCGCGAAATTGCCACGGCTAACCAAGAAGTTCAGACGCTTAGAGAAAAAGAAGAAAGAACCCAGGCGCAGATTGATGTTTTAACTGAAGAGGGAGGGGCTCTACGCTGGAAAAAAGAAACAAAACTCAACGAGCTCAAACAGCTAAAAAAGAATTATCAGAAAGACTTGGATGCGAAGGTTAAAAAATTGGCAAAGCTCCGAAAACAGGGCTCAAAAAAACGGGCGCAGATGGCAAAGGAAGATACCCTCAGAGCAGAAGTCGGCAGCTTCAGAGAGCAGATAGCAGAGAAACAGAGAGAACAAGATTCGATAAAGGCAAGCCTGGACAGGGCCAAAAGGTTTGAAGAAGAAGAACAGGAAAAACGTGCGCTGCGACGTGAAAGAGAGCAACTCTTGGATCTCTTCCAATCTGAAGACTCTTCGCCAGCCGACCAAGAAGCGGGACGAGAAAGATTGGCAGAAATTGACGAGAGGCTCGCGCGTCTAGAAACTCAGGACGAGAGAGAGATGCCTCTCTCTAAAAAAATAAAAGACATCTTCAAAAAATACGGCGTGGCGGTGACCACCGTTCTTCTGGCCGCCGGGGTCACGATCGGGGCAGTCGTGAGCACGATTACTAAGGCTTTGGCCGCCACCGGCAAAGCTTTGGGAGCCGGCCTCAAGGAAATAGGCGCGAAGCTCGGTTCGATGCTGCTCGGGCTGATCGGCCAGGTTGCGAGCTTTCTTTTCAAAACAGCGGGACAAGTGGTCAGCTATCTCGCCGAGCACACTTGGCTGCTGATTCTTGCCACGGTGGTCTTTTTGTTCGAAAAATATATCAAAAAGCGCCCGCCTGCGGCCTAGCCGCAGCCAAGTTAACGCCATGTGATCAATAGCAACGCCGCGAGGCCTACCACCTCCATTATGACAGCTGTTTTGTTGATTTCGTGTTGCAGTGTTTTGTCTTTTCCCAGGGGCGCTGAAACACTGCTTTCACTTGTGGAAGCAGAAGCTGGTTGCGGTCTTGCCCGACTCTTCGAGTCAGCAGCTTGTGCTGCTTTGTGTTGCTGCGGCGAGGCCGCAGCATGAATCGGGTTGGAAGGATGGCTGTTTGGCGGGTTGATTTTTGATGGGCCACCTCCCATCTTTTTACCCCAGATTTTTTTGTGCCTGGATTCACCCCCAGTTTCATTCCAGCAACAGCCTGTTTCAGCTTATTGTTGTAACTAACCGTGCTTTCTGTGTTGATGATCATTCTCGCGGGCATCAGCCACGTTCCGGGTCACACCGCGAGGTTGAGTCTGACCTTCGCTTGATCCACCGCCAGCTGATACCTTAGCACGCTCTGTGACAAGTCTGGCTGTCTGATCGCATCTTCCATCAAAACCAAAAACTCGCTCTGGGCTTCTTTCGCCCGGTCGCCTTCTCCAAGAATACTGCCGCGCGCGTTGACTTGCGCACCCAAGACGCAGTAAACAAACGCTTCGATTGACTGATTTATGCGTGAAAGGCCTGTCTGCGTCCAACCGGCGGCTATGTTTGGGGCGAACCAGTGCTACTGGGCCACGGCATCAGGCTCAATGAAAGAAAGCCGATTTCCTTTGCTTGCCGCCCCGCCTTCATCACTGGATTTATAGAATCCTCCTGGATAAGCGGTTCCTGTTCTCATTGACCCGTGCCCTGTCACGCCAATGTATACGCTTCCCAAGCCGTGCTCTTTCCCATGTGTGAAGCGCAAATCGCTCGATGAATTTATTCCAAACTCGTCGCATATCCTTTTGTATGAAGCTACGTCATTATAGTTGTCGGATTTATTGAATGTTAGGTCGCCTGGCAAAGCGCTGATGTTCTGAATACCGCCAAGCTGGTACAAAATTCCTGAAACTTCGCCTGACCGTAAAAAAGCTCTTATTTGCGGTGGCAGTGCCAGGCCAGTGGAAGCAAAGATTTCTCGAGAAATTCCACAACGTTGTGTCTCACAGAAAACGGCAAAGTTCAGTTGTTGTGGCCAATATTTCATGTCGGGCCCGCCAAGCCACCGCTTTGATTCGGCCGCAGTGTTGTGTCTGAGTTTTGTTTGTTGGAATATTTCTCTGAATTTTGTCACGAAGAAGGTGTCTGAGGTTACGTAGATGTTTATGTTTTGGTTGAATATGTTTTTCAGGCTTGGTGCCACTTTTGTGAAATCTACGGCTGGGATTGGCAGCGCTGTTTTGTTTTTCATGGGTGACAATTGACAGGGAAAGCCTGCCACGCCTATCACACCAAGAGCAGATTTCATTGACTGACTCCAAAAGCGCCTGTCTGAACCAAACACGCTTTGAAGGGCTCCTTTTCCTGCCTTAAAGAACATTTTTGCGGTCTTGAATATGTTATATTTGTACAATATAAAATGGTTGTGTTTACGATTGCCGAGCAAAATAACGGAGAAACTGTGTACTTTGAGGAGCCGATCCCGAAGGTACATTTCATCAGACTCCTCTCTTGCAGTTTGTACAATAGCTGGCACACTCTGAAAAACAAAGGTTCAGCTGAGTTGGGGGACAAAGATGCTAAAGCTAAGCAGGTTTCTAAAATTCCTCCAGGGCATTACACTTTAGAGAGCTTGGCAAAAAAAATAGACGTCCTGTTCGACAAATATAATTACCGCCAAATAGAAACAGAAACAAATCAGATGTTTTGGCTAGATTTGATACAAAAGGGCGTCCTTATGAAAAACTCAACTATAGTTTGCCTCCTCACGAGGTTTTGCGTGACTGTTCGACGGACGCCCATGTAAATAGCATAACTGTCAGCGTCAAAGATGAAAATGGCGAGCTCTTTGATTTCAAAGGCATGCCTCTGGAATTTGAATTAGAAATTAATTAAATGCTTTTTATACAATGTCGTCTGCGAACGTTCTGCCTTCCGCTCCTCCTGAAAGCTCTCCGGAGCCTCTCTATCCCGTACTGACGGCACCAGCTGAAAATTTCCGTTTGCAAAAGATCGACGGGATTGCCAAAGTTTCGGACCAAGAGGTCGGCCACTATCGCCTCGTTGCGAAAAAATACAAACAGGCAAAAAAATTCGTTAATTGGAGTGCTGCAGGCTCGAGTGTTCTCTCAGCAACGTTTTCAAGCGGGAGCCTCGGTTCGGCTCTGTCGGTGGTTGTGACGGGTCCGCAAATGATCCCAGGACCGCAAATGATCCCCAAATTGGACCGCAAATGATCCCGGACCGGAAATGATCCCCATATTGGACCGCAAATGATCCTAATCAAAAAATAAGGAATGGCACGGATGGTGGGATTGTGTGGATAGGGAATTGGCGTACGTGAATACCGATGTTTTTATTAAAGCCATCTTATAATAATAATCGCTTACAACTTGCTTTTTTCATACTTTCGACTAAATTTTGTTGCTAACTACGATGTTATGAATATCACCACTCAATCATCAACTTGGCTTGCATTTCTTTGCAATTCTCAGTAAAATTATGATCAGTGCAACATACGCTAAATATCCTCCTTTGTTAAACATTGATATTTCGGTGTTATAGTTAAATCAAATTTTATTAGCCATTAACGCCACTCGTCTAAAGTTTTAAACTGAAATCTAACCATGAAGCAACTATTACGGAAGACGCTGTCACCTGAGTAGACCCACAAGCCTACAACGCTTCATCACTCTGTAAAACACCTTAGTGTGTAGCACTGGAAATTTGAACAAATTTATTTTGTAATTTTTCCTTGGCCGTATTTTGGCTTTAATTCCTCGGAAATGACTACTTGAGTATTCTAAGAAGCCAAAATTCCAAGTTATAGTTATGACCAAGCAAGGCCAAAGCTTGCACTTCGTTTTGACAACTAGCTGTTTGATAGATGTTTGATACTATCGCCACCGGGATTTCGAGAATGTTTCCAAGTATGTGTTTTTCTAAGACTTCTAATTCAATAAATCGTCTTCACGTGACGTGCTTTTATCCTCATCAGGCACAAGAGGCGGTATATTTATATCTTTTTACAATTAGCGTTTCGTTTGGAAACCAGAGCAGTTTGAATTTCAGGGTAATGGAGGCTGCGTGACACAAGGCTACGATCGAGTTTTGAAAAATATATACTTATGTCATGATTTTGAGCCTTTTTAGAAGTTAGAGCATTAGGAAAAGTGCTTATGTAAATGCTTGTTTGTTTAGTACTGACAATCAGTCGCCCAGAAAGCCAAAGTAAGTTCCAGATGTTTACACTATATTCCGGCCGCCATATTGGTGTACCACGGATGTACACCAACATGGCATATTCTTACTGGGCTCTGTAAATTTCTGGGAAACATTTACGACGAATATCTGAAGTTTGGGGAAACGCACAGGCCTAAAACTTGGAGAAGTGTCTTATTTAGCTATCTTCTATAGCGTACATCACAATTTCTTAGCTTTTTCCATTGGTTGGTTTTCGATTTATTATTATTTTTATTGCGTGACAGTGAAAACGATCTGTACGCTTCGAAGAACAAAACAGCAACTGTGGAATATTTTTTTTGTAAAGTGATAAAACATTTTTTTTTTTAGTTCATAATTTTTGTACATGTTCTAACCTTCCTCTGATATAAATCCATGCCATTCCTTGTTTTTTGATTAGGATCATTTGCGGTCCAATATGGGGATCGTTTCCGGTCCGGGATCATTTGCGATTCAATTTGGGGATCATTTGTGGTCCGGGATCATTTGCGGTCCTGGGATCATTTGCGGACCCGTACACATGTAGTTGGCCTGCCGGCCACAATTCCATTAGGTGGCGTTGGCGGCTGTTTCGCTCTCGTTTCTTCAGGGCTAATAATCGCCAGCAGAAAACTTGAGGCGAAAATTAAAAAGCATCAAGAGATTACCACCCTCGCCGTCGCCAAACGTGACACAATCAGAAGGCTGTTATCCAAAGCTTTGAATAACAACGCCGTCTCTGCCCACGAGTTTGACATCATTCTTTCCGAGTTTCAGCAGTTCAACTACCTGAAGGAACAAGTCCGAGCCAAGCTGCTTCGCCAACCATCGAGCAGAAAGATTGTTGATGTTGGCAAACTGGAGAAAGATATCGGCGGCAAAGTTGAAGTCGAATTGATTTAAAAAAAATAATAATAATAATAACCGACCCCGCCGCTTCGAATTGACATTTGAAAACACAAAGTTTCATTGCATATTATAAAAGCTTGCTGACAGGCAATGATTGTCAGTGTTCACTTGATTGCGTTTCTCGTGAATGAATATTTCACGCCAGAGTGGTAGAGGAACGTGCGTGATATAACGCGCGCAGTTGCTGACGCGCTTCCGGTTGTTTAAGGCCTTGAGACTACGGCTTCCGGTTGCGCATTCCTCTTGGCTTCAGTTAAAGCCGGTTGCATTCCTCTTGGCTTCAGTTGAAGTTAAGCCATAAGGAATTTCCAAGGGCATAAGGAATGTTGAGGCCAAGAGTAATTTTACAGGCAGATTTCTCTTTTTTGCCCCCAGTTTGTTAGAATACGGCATTTCTTCTCGGCCTGGTCAATAAAAATGATACTTTTCTCCTTTTTCTAGGAAAAATCGGGCACGAAACGCGGTAAAACAAAGAGCTTTCACTAGACCGAAAAAAAATAATAATAAACAGCTGATCAAGGGATTTTCCCTATTTTACACTTGATTTCGTTATTAACGCACGTGTCTAGTGAGTAACCTTCTCGAAAGTTCAATGCTATTTTTGTGACATGACAAATATTTACCTGTGTTTCTATGGATAGGGAAGCTTTCATTGCTTTTTCTGTCTGGGCCGAAAAGCAGCCTCGTTATACTAATCGCTATCCTCGCAGCCAAAAACCCCGCCCCAAAAGCAGCAAAACTTCTTAAAATTTTGTTAGAATCTTCTAGCTTTTCCAACAGGGCGTCTATGTCTACAAGAGATTCATCGACCTCGGCCGCCTTTTCGATAAAGGCGCTTCTTAGTTTCTGGGTATCGGTTTGATTGCCGGCGTAAGACATCTTATATCCGGCCCTACGACGTGTTTAATTGGTTGAAATTTCTATGCACACAAAAAAAAATCCACAACACCTTCATTTAGTGACGCGGCGGAGGTTTTTACATCTTATTTTTAACGCCGCAGGGGGCAGCCGTTTTTACAGTGTCTGTATACTGCCGCTTTCGTCAACATTTTGCCGCAGTTTGGGCAAGGGATTTTCGGGTGTTTTGGTGGTGGCCTCGGTTGGGCGCATCCTTTTTGGAGGTGTTTATACACGTTCTTTTCATTCATCATTTTCCCGCAGTTTGGGCACGCCTCTTTCGGTCTTTTTTCGGTGGCTAAGTTTTTACAGTGGAATCTGCGATGCTCGTGCATCGTGTGGCACTGTGTGAACGTTTTGCCGCACGCCTCGCAAAGGTAATCACGCAACGACCACTTTATATATATATATATATATATATATATATATATATATATATATATATATATATATGTTTTATTTATAACCTATGACATAACAATACATTACAATACATAACTTACTTACAATTATAGGAGTACAAAAAACAAAAGTGAGAACTTACGGAAAAAAAAAAAGAGATAAAAGTAAACGAGGAAATAAGTACGAGAAAGAAAATAAGACGGAGAACAGGTTCCTTTTTCTAAACTAATAGAGTTAATATCTACAATGGCCATTCTGTTTTTAAGGAGAATTTCTTTCTTCAGATTCATGGCACGGCCATGGGTCCAAAAAATGCATGTAGTTATGCCGATCTAGCCATGGGTGAAATTGATCTTAAAGCTAAGTTTTCCGGTCCGATAAAGCCGTCCTTGTGGTGGCGTTATCGTGACGATGTCTTTGATCTTTGGCAGCAAGGCCTTCCTGCCTTACATCAATTTACTGATTACATTAATTCTCTATACCCTACTATTAAATTCGAGTTAGTTTTTTCTGAACGTGAGCTTCACGTACTTGATCTTGCTTTACATCTTGTGGATGGGTTTATTAGAACTGATGTTTATTCTAAACCTACAGATAGTCATTTATATCTTCCACCTTCTAGCTGCCATCCCAAGCATGTCGTCAAGGCTATTCCTTTTGGAGTAGCAACTAGATTGAAGAGAAATTGCTCTGAAGAAACTTTCCTTGCCGAGAGAACAGTTGAGTACAAGGGTTATCTTGTTAATCAGGGTTATCCCTCCAAATTAGTTGACGATCAATTCTCCAAAGCCTCCACCATTTCTAGGAATGATTTACTACGGCAACGCGGAAAACAATCGAAGAAATTATTTCCATTTGTTCTCACATTTAATCCTAATTTGCCTAATGTGAGTAGCATAATTAGAAAGCATTTGTTGATTTTGCAATCCAACCCTAAATTGAAAGAACTTTTCCCTCAAGGCTCTATCATACCATCTTTTCGTAGAACAAAAAACCTGAAAGAATTATTAGCACCATTTCGTTTTAAAACCGCCGATGAGGGACAAACAATTCAGCGAAACAATGGCTGCTTTAAATGTGAAAGAAATAGATGCGATCTCTGTCGAAATTTCTTTGTTGAATCTAAATCATTTCTAAGTTTTAAAACGGGCAGAAAATACACCATTCATTCAAGGCTTTCTTGTGATTCTAAAAACGTGATCTATTTAGTTTCCTGCAGGAAATGTCGTTTACAGTACATAGGATCAACTACCACCGATTTTCGGGTTAGGTTTCGTAACCACAAGTCTGCTATGCTCACAAACAAAACCACTTGTGAGGTAGCAGTACATTTCAATAAAATTCCACACTCCTTGGATGATTTTGAATTCCAATGCATTGATCAGGTGCAGGCCCCTAATGACTCAGACGAGATCGATAGGTTTTTAATTACGAAAGAGGCTTATTGGAGTGCTCAACTGTTCTCTTTGGCTCCCCATGGCTTAAATAAAAGAAAAGAATTTCACTCCAAAAACAGAATTTGTTATAATTAACTTTCTCTTGTGTAAATATGCGTTCGCGCCATAAGGCAGTTCAAAGGCCCTTCCTGGGATTTTGTCAGCTTTTTGGGTGTTAGGTATGCTCAAAGGCTCTGCCTGGGATCTTATTACAGCTTATTGTTTAAGGGCCCCTCCAGGGATTTTGTTGTTTGTCAACCCTTTAATGCTCCAAAGGCCTCGATTTGGGATTTTGTTATTAACCTTGTCCAGCGTAAACGTAGGTTTCTTCTGCTTATCTTTGCAAACTATTTTTCCCGTTATATTTACCGCATTGCAAGAGTCCGTTCTATCTATTTTAACTCTTTTAGTTTTTAGGTTGAATTTAACCTAGTTCTGCAATTATCACGCTCTATAATGTAATTTATGCACAGTATTGTATTCTTTTCGTTTGGTCTATTAATTATCACCCTGTGTGACGCAATTTATAGTATAGCATTGTATTTCTCGTTTTGCATTTTCTTCCTGTATTGTATTAATCACGATGTATTAATAGCACAATATTGTATTTTTCATTTCGTTACGTAATCTCCCACACTGTAACCGTATTTAAACTTAGTTTTCGTCCTTTTTCTCTTGTAACTGATGAAGGTCTAAGACCGAAACGTTTTTCTATTAAATTTTTAACTTTTTAACTTTTTTTACCGTCAGAAGTTGTCCGTCCTTGCTTTATCAAACGTTTATATATATATATATATATATATATATATATATATATATATATATATATATATATATGTTTTATTTATAACCTATGACATAACAATACATTACAATACATAACTTACTTACAATTATAGGAGTACAAAAAACAAAAGTGAGAACTTACGGAAAAAAAAAGAGATAAAAGTAAACGAGGAAATAAGTACGAGAAAGAAAATAAGACGGAGAACAGGTTCCTTTTTCTAAACTAATAGAGTTAATATCTACAATGGCCAGTAATGTAGCTGCTGTTTTTTGGTTTTGTTGTTATATCCATTTTTGATATTCTATTTATTGTTAAGCGTTACAACTTTATCTGTTTCTTAGATTTGTGCTTCTCTATTTGAAGTTTACTTGCAAGGATGGCCATGAAAGCTTCCCAGTAGTACTCTTCTTCTTTTCTAGAGGCAGTGTAAATATAGTGTTTTGCAATAATCAAGCATAGGTTTAAACCAAGTCGACGAGAGAAGTCATTGGTAACACCATATATTATCCTGTTTTCATCAAGAGTCATTGGCTCAGGCCCAGTTCAGACGCCGAACTTTTCATGAGCCGAACTTGATTCGAATTTGGACCGACCTAAATTATCAAAAGTACACCTGTTGATTCAGACGTCGAACTTAATTCGCCGAACTTTATTTAGTTTAAAACAAAACACATCGAAATCTCAGCGATTTTCAGGCAAAGTAAAAACTGCTTGCAAAATACGTTATAATAAGTTATGCATTAGGTTCGGCTCATGAAAAGTTCGACGTCTGAATCAAAGCCGTTCCAAAGCCGAAATTCCCGGCTGAGCTAGGCGGGAAGAACGGCTGGGCCGTTCCAAATTCAAATAGCCGTTCTTAACTGATTCAGACGCCGAACTTTTCATGTACTTAATTCAATATATTTGGTTCGGCTCATGAAAAGTTCGGCGTCTGAACTGGGCCTCAGAGTTTTTGGAAATCCACCAGTTAGTAAGTAACTAGTAAACTGAGACCAAAAGCTCTCAACTTTCAAACAGGTTGCGAAAAGGCGGGTTAGACGCAACGACCACTTGCTGGGCGATTTTTTCAATGAAACGTGTTCCGTCGATGGCGATGAATTTGTCGCCCACCGGCTTTCCAAAATACCAAGCATATTGAGGTGGCGGATCGGCGAGCTTGATCAGAGGCGGCTGTGGTGAATAAGCGAGGTCGGCGTGATCGTTTGTTGGCGGCTCGGTGACGTCGATGAGCGCCACAGCGGGCGGTTACGTGAGTCCGAGAAGATCAGCTGTCGTGGGTCTGTCGGCGTTGATAATAGGTGGCATCTTTGATATACCCAGGGTAGGCACGTGTTCAAATAAAGTGTGCGGCATCAGACAGCGGCGCGCGCCCTCTGTAGTACAAGGAGGGTCGAATGAATACTGGCAACCTCTCGCCGCCGAGATGAGCCGAGCCGGCTCGGCTCGCCTCGGCGGCGGGCGGTTGCCGGTATTCATTCGACCCTCCTTGTACTACTGAGGGGGTTTAATTATTGCATGCCGCCTAACAACCAGCTTCCATATCGGGCAAGCCTCCGATGCAGGTTTGGTATTCGTTTCTCAGTTTTGACGCCGACAATGCACGGATCTGCACATTAATTTAATAGGTGCTAGCAATTTATAATGTGAGAATTCGTGCACGCCTGTCTGTCTGACAAAAACTGATTTTAATTGATTTTTTGATTGTTTATGTATACAATGAAAGCGTAAAACGCAAAACAAGAGGAAAGCATTACACCCTTGGAGTTCTCAAACGAGTGTATTTTCAAAAAACATAACGAATATTGTTTTTATGACTTTTAATATAAATACAAGGCGGTGTGAGCGAAAGGACGAATGCGAAGTTAGACGTTTTACATCGCTTTTGTTCTACATCGTCAGAGGACTGAGTTTGTTGTGAAGTTGAATTTCCATGTCGAGATAAGTTAATAGCATAAGGAGCTGAAACCGTTTCGACTCGACAGGGCATCGAGAATAAATTGAAAAAAATTGAAAAAGCAGGTGGTGAAGGGCAGTTTTATCCCGTTGGGAGTGCTGTGCGTTAATTGCTAAGCCTAAACATATACCACAAAATGAAAACTATTTGCAAGCAAACCGGGGTGGAACTATCCGCAAAAAACCTGAGACGTAATATAAAGATTATCCCATCCTAGCTTACCGCCGAGGGCAGTACTGCTAGAATAGTAATCAGATTTGGTGATAACCCTAATGGCGCGATTTTGTAGTTTTTGTAATTTGTCGGCTAACTCGTTGTTGAGATCGTCCCACACAGGACAGCAATAATCGAAATATGGTTCGATAATAGCTTTATGTAGCACTATAGCTGCATCTTCGCTGATGAACGGCCTCAACCTTTTAAGTGCACCTATACCAGAGAAGATAACCCTGGCAGTCTCATTAACATGTTTCCACCACGACAGCTAGATTTTGAATTTTTTTTTTTTTTAAATAATGTTTAAAACTTTGAATGATCAGTCTCTGGAGTACCTGAAAGGCCTATTTAAACCCTTCAGCACGGACTATGGACTCAGAAATATTAAATAACAAATTGGCTTTGCCTAAGCCCCGAACGGATTTTTTGAAACATAGTTTCTGATATAGTCGCGGGCGCATTTGTGGAATAGCCTTCCATCTGAAGTCAGAGCCATTAGGCCAAGTTTATTAACTTTAGAAATGAGATAAATTGCAAATTGTCCTCCTCGTGCTCCCACACGGCAAGCATGTAAATCAGATTTTTTTTAAATCTCAATCTTATAACTGATGTTTTTACCGTGTCTAAATAAAGTGTATGTGTGTATGTACGTACCTGATTTTTTTAATTTCTTTTTTTCTTCTTGGGGAAAAGTTTAATCCTCGCTGAATGCAGCCCGCTTGGGCACTGACGTTTTACCTAGAGTTAACAAAAAGTTTAGGCAAGGCACAGCGGTGAGAGAATAGCACTTGGGTTGCGCATAGAAAAGGCGCTTTGGTTAGACAGAACGATTAGTCCTTTATAATGTTAGCGCTACCTTTATTAGCTCTGAGGCATGCATGCATGCATGCATGCATGCTGGTTTTGAAAAAAAAAGTTGGTACATCAAGACTATCCTCCTCCCCGTCAAATGAGTAAAAGCACACGGTAGTGAGGACGCCCACAACACAAAAGCATAAGCCCAAAGCACAAGCATAAGCAGAACAAACTTTTTTGTTTTTCTTGTGCTTATGCATATGTCAAGTGAGAACGCCCTGCTGTAAACATAACATAAGCGAAAGTCCGCAAGTGCTGTTCGAGGAGGTATAGAACCGAAAATAAAGCAATTTGCCCAGTCTGCGCTTGCCTACGTGCTAATGCCGTGGGCTTCCCCACTACCGTTATGCCCTTGTTTCTGGAGCCACAGTTAGCCTAATTTAACGTACTACATGGATATTAAATCCGATCGTAAAGTGCAAGTAAAGTGAAGGAAACTGTTAAAAATTTCACCTGTTGTCATGTGTTGTCTTTTTCTGTGTTATTATCGTTTCTGGTACGCACACGAGCCCGTTTTGAGCGGGTTTCTTCCCCACCGTCGAATTAACCCGCTACTTTAGCGTACCTTTCAAAATAACCCAATGAGTCTTGCTTTAACAAAGAAAATCGAGTTATTATTTGTTTACGTTGAATCTATAATATCATAAAGCACACAAGCAATTTATAGCCATGTATGCCAGCCAGCAACCTGGCGGCCGAGGCACCAGACTCTTGTTTACGTAAAGGAGTGTCGCTGAACTTTAAAATCCTGACCTTGATTAGGAAAACGATGAAGCAAAATATTTTTTCTCACCCCTTGGTTGCGCATGATTTGTTTTGGTGGACAAGAGCTTGGGCAAGAATTATTTCAAGTAAAGGACAGGACCTATATAGTAGAAAGCAGTTCCTTGATTTTTTTCCCCATGGCTCGCCTTGAACGATTTTTTCCCTCAGTTTTTGCAGTGTAGGATTTTTTGGTAGAAATTGACCTCCTCCCCTTTAGAGTGAAATTAGACTGAGGAGACTAACAAGCATTTTCTTGTCCTGAAAATTATGTTATGTGTATTGAAGAAAAAATGTTTACAGGGAACGTTCTGAGGAATTCAGAAATTTCTGCCGGGAAAAAGATAAGATATAAATGATACCTGCACTAGAAAACACTTTTAACAATGCTTATTTGTTAATTAGTTTGGACCATGATATATAATAATAATAATAATAATAATAATAATAAAATTTATATAGCGCTAATTATATAAAATATTCATAAGCGCTTTACATTTTAAAATATAAAAATATAAAATATACATATTTATAAAAATTCAAAATATAAAAAGTAGCATTAAAAATAAAAAAAAAGTAGATGAAAGTAATAAAAGTTATCACTGATGGTCCCTTGAGATGAATTCTGGTAAATTGCCTCGTTGTGTGCCCTTGTAGATGCATACAACAATTTACGAATACCTTATTGAGGGACATAATTTGGTATGATTGTATATACTAATACGGTGTGATATAATGGTGTTCTCAGCACACCACGCTACTTGAGCAAACCCCACTAACTCCTGTCTTCGGTTTGTAAGCGTAAATTGTAAAGCTCTAAAAACTGAGCAAGCAGAGATACTTCTGTTTCCCGTTTTTCTTTGTATCGAGGGGTACCAGTATTAACTACGTGTCTTTCCTTTGGTATAATAAAAGAGCAAAGACGAACAATTTCGGATGATTCAGCCTTTATTTGTTCTTATGCTTAAATTACAGTCTCGTTAATTTTGTCCCCAATTAGTTATCTTTAGCTAAATACTCCGACACTCAAATAAAGTTTATGTTTATGTATGTATTTTAGTTATTTTTAAACGTTGCTAGCAATTCCTGACTTCAGAATTTCGCATTTACATAGTTACTTAAGCGTTTACTTTTCCATGTAAACATTTAACTACTAATCTAAGGCTGTCATCATTAGCACCATCAGCAGGGCCCAGCTGTTGCGTGTACTGAAATAGAAAAGAAAAGAAAAACTTGTGATTTTTCAATCAGTTGTAAATTTTGCTTCCGTTTGTCAAAGAGAAGTGAGGTTATGTCAGTAGCGGCTCTATGATTGCACGTTAATAATTTTTATTTCTTAAAAGATATCTTCCATGTTTTACGTCCATATAGTCAAATACATCTTTATCTACTTTCAGCAACAGTGGTAAAACTACAGGTGCGAGAAGGACATATTATCTATTATATTTCAATGCCAGAAAGTGACAAAATACACCAGGAATATTTAGCTAATTGGTATAGCTCTGTACGTATCTGCAGTCATATCTACGATAACCATTCCCTTATGGTCAAAATGAAAAGAATACTTTTAATGATACTAGGAACAGTTTACTTAAGGGTCAGGGTTACAATCAAATTCATACGTACTTAATCATAGCAACAGCACATCCCTGGAGGAGATCCACACGTGTATGGATCATAACCACAGAATGTAGTTCCAGCGGGGCAATTACCATACATACAGATACCGTTCATACTCTGACAGTTCACTAAAAAAAAAAGGAACGGATCGTTTAGGTCTTTACAAGAAAAACTCTTCAGTTCCCAAACTCAACTTCAGACGTATTGTACAAGTCAGTTAAACAGAATACAAACAACAAACGCTGTTGTTATCAATACAAAGGAACACTCACCTGAACGTTTAGCGCCAACAGGCAAGGGATTCTCCAGTTTGTTTTCAAGGCGTGCTCCATGCACGGCAAGAGCCCCCAAAATGATAAGCAATAGGCTCAAACGAAACTTAGCTTCCATAACGTTTCTGCGACAAAAACAAAAAGAGAGTCGGTGAGCTTAGAAAATCAAAACGTCACTGAGCTCTGTTAAGGATCAAGTGTAGCTTGATCACGTGAAAACAAAGAGCACTTGAAAAAGCTGCAATATTCTACTGGTAAACTATATAGTTTTGGTTTTCTGGTTCACACAGATCTGAAAGTTGCAAATATAATGTAAATAGAGGTAAATTCTACCCCCTTCTTTGTCACGAAACTGTCCCTCTAAGAAAGGGTTTGCGAGACAGAAAAACTGCCGGAATTAACAGAGAAGCCAAGAGTAAAAGGAGTCTTTCTACCAAAGAAAGTTGTGTTAGCAGAAACTAACTATGGTCCGTTTCTTTTCTTACTAGGACCCATCTATGGGCAAAATACAAGCGAAATCAATTTTTCGACTTGTGCCATTGATAGGCGATTTAGGTCGATTTTTATAGGCATCCACTCTTAAGATTTGACCCTATAGCTACCGACGGACATTGTTATGCTGAAAGAAGAATGCGCTTGTCAGTCAACCGAAACGCAAACTAATAAGTCGAGGACTCCGAGGTTATTAGCGTGCGTAAAATGGACATTTGATTCAAAATAACAGTGAAGTAGAAATGTATTTATTTAACTGAAAGTACACTGAACCTCTTTTCAAGATCTTGTCGAAGGATTTTCCATGATTTCACTAGTGCGGAATATGCAAATTTGCGTAACTTGTGTTCGTACACAGTAATTGAATATGCATATACTACGATCGGTCGACAATAACGAAGCGAAAAGTTACTTCACCTTCGAATATTGTTTGCCGACATCTCTGCTTATCTCTTACGTTAAATCTAATTTCAATCATTGACCTGGAGAAGTAGGCAGAAGTGGAGTACGACTGCATCGCATTTTAACTTGTATTTCGGGGGAAATTAATACTTGAATCTAAAGGTGTTTTGACACTCCGAAATTTGCACGTTCTGTAAAGTCAAATTACCAACTCTTCGTGTTCATTGACATCTTTATAACTCTTTAAGAGCTGTGAGCTAACTATTCAGTCATTGTTTGTACCTTTATAACTCAAATGGACCGGCAAATTGTCGATCCCGGCCTAAATATAATTATACAACGCGGCGATCTCGACTGGCGACCCGCACTTCGAAATGGAAAAAATAGGTACTTCGCAGCCGTGCAAATCGTAGCTAGACTCCGAATTGTAATGCTAGATGATACAGTTCTTTCACTTAAAGTTCTTGTCCAGTTTTGATAAAATATGAATCACAAATAACCCCAAAATGTTTTAACTGCCCTCGAAGCTCAGTCAAAAGTCTGTTGAGTGTTTTAGCCCGGTTCCCGAAGTGACGTCTCTAGTAGCCCGGCCCAGATCCCACTTTGCGCAGTTGTGAACGTAGAAATTACAAGTTTAAACGCCTGTAGAAACGCAGGGATTTTATCAATCGAGATAATTTTTTCGCTGAAGTAATCAGAGAAACTAGTAGATTTTATTAAAGGAAAAAAAAATTGGGGGGTTAGTGGCACTTTAAGGATGGAGCAGATTAACATGGATTACAAACGACAAAATTGAAAAAATTTAAGCTAACATTTTCAAGGTGCGCAACCGTGACGTAGCTCTCTTAACCCTCAACGACCTAACCCAAAGCTTATTCAGCAAGTCAGGCTACTTTCAAAGGCCTCTGTTTAACTCAAAATACTGAAGCATAGTTTGATGTCCTACCTTAGCTTGAAAATTGGAACTTGAGACGGTGGATGAATACGCAATATCAAATACTCTCTTCAAGTACTGATGAAGACTGCAAGACACACTCTTATTTATTCCCCATAGGCCGCATAATTTATGCGTTTTTGAGAGGCGGTTGCCTTTTAGAATATGAACAACATACACGTGAAAAAACATTGCTACATGTTGATCTGGCTACATTGACTACAAAATTATTAACTGTCTGGCGGTGTGCGTTTATAGCTGTTTATTTTGCAATCTTCCTCTGTAGGGGATGCTTTTAATTTCGAATCTCCCCCAAGGCCAAATGAATATTTTAAGTTTCATCTCTAAACAGTTTAAACATTTTTAAATTCCTGCGTCCTTATTTCAGTTCTCTTCTTATATATTTTTGCTTGACAAAAAAAGACTTAGTTCTGTAAACCCAAATGTAACAAAGATTTCACACTGGATAAATAGATTGCACAAGAGCTAGACGTAAAACCCATCCATTTGGATTCCCCAGTTGTTAGTGGTGGAATTCCCGTTACGTTACCTAAGACTTATTGGTAAAGGACAATAATTTTACTTTTTATTCAAAAATACAAGTCGCCGGCCCTCTTTCTCGCAAGGATATCCGATGGGTTCTCGGTATAAATATATTCTTAATGATACAGGTGAAGTAAGCTGTAATACCCATTGGGATAAACTTCCTTGCAAACCCGAGAAAAGTCTTTTTAATCAATCTGCTTTAAAGTCTTGGGTGCGGCCATGGATTCTTTCTCCGGGGACGAATATAAATGTAAGGAAAAATGATTCGGAGCAACTGAAAATCACGAGAACTGTTGTTAAAGGCCGAATTCCTAGAGTAAGCTGTCGCCTTTGGATCATGTGAAAATGTTTAAGAGCATTAGGGAAGTAACAAATGATAAATAATACCTTTTTGGTTTTGTTTTGATAGTTCTATCTTTGCTCTAGAAGGTTTCCGCGGCTATAAACTTATTGACAATATTTTTATTCGTACTGATTATGAAACAGCTGCCAATAATTGTTTTGTTAACAACCTTCTTAATAATTCTTTCAAAACTCGTTGAAAGGTTTCCGACATTCTAATTTTGTAATAATTTTTGGGTGGAGAGTATTTTTATCTTATTAGTTTTGAGCGGTTTTGTAGTTTGAAAAGAACCTCTCGATGTTGCTAGTATGCGGCAGGCCTTTTTAGTTTTTTTGTCGGTACATTTTTGTTATTAGCGTTTTACTGAAAGCGCGCAATATGTCCATGGTTTAAGGTAAGTTGAATAAATATTTGGGGGAAAAGTGAGACGGGCCAAACAATGAAACTGGTTTCTTTACGTTACCTTGCGTGAAAGAACTGTATCGATACTGACGACGTAAACAAAACATTAACTATAAATATTTCTATTTATTTAAGGACTGTGCTCTTAACAGGTTTCTCTCAAAAACTGTTTTGAAACTGAGGCGTTGTTTTCAAAGCGGTTCCGACATTTACCTGTAGTCAATAATTTGAGCGTTAAAACTATGTGTATTTTGAGTAGTTATGAGGATATGTGAGTGTTTTATTGAAAATAAAAATATTTACAGTTTCCCTGGCGTGCAGGATAAACTTAGCCAAACTTGGTGGACTTAATTTTAACAGTGGTTTTATATTTGTATGTTCTTTTCTTTTTTGTTCAGGAGTAGAACGTTTTCAGTGTCTTTCCAAAGCAATAGATAGCCGTTCCGATCCCTGCTCCTTCCATTTTAATTTCGAAATACATATACCGCAGAATTCCGAAAGTAATGGTCCCTCTGAAAATAACAGCTCCCCGAAAGAACGTTCCTTTTGAACCCCAAACAAGGCAATGGTCCCCCTAGAGACTCCCTTTTTCGTTTTTGGCTTTCCTGTGACGTTGTAAAAATTCTCAAATCAAAACTAATGATACTCAAAAGCTTTTCTAGATGATGTGAGTCTCGGTTGCACAATGTTCCTAGATATCACTATCGGACCAAGGTCTTGGTAATTCCTTTGTTATACGTTAAGGCTGATTTCCAAGTCAGTTGATATTGTTCACTTTATTACGGTACAAGTGCAGAAATGGTCAAGCCTAGATAGGTGAGCAAGAGGTTTGACTTGTTTGATGTAAAGCACATTTCAGTCACCTGTTGCCGGGTGCAAACTATCGAACGTATGATGGGTCGATTAAGTAGACCGTTAGGCGCCCTTGAAAACAATTTTTGTATTATCTCTTCAGTGCTATATAACTCCATTTGTTCATGTCACAGAACAAAAGATACTTAGAAAAGCCACTGGTATTAAGAGCAACTACATATACTATCAAACGCAGATAGACCGGCTCAGTGAGTGAGGCCGAATTTGGCTTAATGTCCAATTTATGCTACGTACCTCTTTACATTATTCAAAATATTGCTCTTTCTGTTCTATTGAATACGCTAGTGAACTTTACGGGCAATTATAATAAAGTTTCCATATAACGCGCGCTCTGATTGGCTGAAAGAGCGTGCTTTATCAGCGAACAGAGCACGGGTTGATCACGGTAAGTTGGCTTTCAAATTTTTGCTTGGGAATTTTGACAAATTTGACCCAAATTAAACATCCCCTGTGATTCAGACAAACGCAATGGAAACGAGCTATTTGTCTGTAGGAAATATGGCTCACAGAGACCATTGTTAGCAACATTAGTGTTAAAACTGTACTAAAATAACAAGTTTTGCTAGATTCCCGCCGACAAAACACGTAGCGAAATAAACAAATTCTCAACCTAAACAGTGCTTCGATAAAAGACATTATATTTGTTACGAAGGCAGAAATTATACTTAAGAAGTAAAACAACGACAGAAAACAACAACTGAACTGTCTCTGTTTACGATGAGAAGCTTTATTTTTGTAAAAATGCTCAATTGCTCAAACAACACTTACATGTAGTGTAGTAACGCTCGTTCTCCGGTCATCTCAGCGAACTCAAGTGAACCGACGAGTGGTCAGTGCAAAGCTTGCTCTGATATTCTCTTTTGTGCTCGGAGTAGAACCAGTGGGAGCCGTTTAGTCTTTCTAACTTTTACGCTAGTTCGGGCAGTCTTGCTGCATGCGGCTACAAGCCGTAAATAACTGTAGCTCCTTTCAAATTCAACTCGGCCGGCATTTTCCATTTTCATCCGCAAGCTTTGAGCTCCGCGTTTCGTAATTTCCACTGGAAAAGTGCACGTTTTCATGGGCCACAATACGGCCGGATTCCTCTGGGCTATAAACCTTCACCTGCCTTTAGATCCGTATTTAAAATTTAACTTAAAAGCGAACTTGGAAGGCATCATTCTTCTCTCGAGAGCCGCTCAAACTACTCGAAACATTACTCGAAACTGAAAGCTTAGCTGAAGTCCAGTTTATGATTGACAGCTGTCGCTTCGTTAGCCAATCAAATTATTTGAACAATTCTAACAAGGATTGTGATTGGCTTATTTTAGCCTGCTTTATCAGAGAACAGTTCACGGCTGACGCCACTTTTGCCCGTTTGGAAAATAAAGTTTGGTTTGAAAATTCAGCCAAATGCGTGGGGAAATTATCGGATTCTTTATCATAAAACAAATAAAGAAGCCTCGACTGTGCTCTGTTCTGTTGTAAAGCACTTAGGAAGCGGTAGAGCACTCAAGAAGTAGGGAAAAACACTCGACTACGTCTCGTGTTTTCCCCTACACTTCTTTCGTGCTTTACCGCTTCCTGCGTGCTTTACAACAGAACAGAGCACAGTCGAGGCTTCTTTATTTGTTAAATAAAATGGCTGACTCTTATTCAGTTTGCCACGTTTATGACATTTGGTCATGTTTGCTTCTCTGACAACATTTATAACTCTTCAAATGTTGTCAGAGAATGTCGGTCAATTTACGAAAAGATAAATTCCTTCTGACTATTCAAAATATTTGAAAATTGCGGGCGCCGCTATGAAAAGCACGGTGAAAATACCTCCTTGTACTTGTTTTGATTAGTGTCGTTTTTGTTAAAAACTGAGACCGACTGCTTAGTCAGTGTTATGTGTAAAGTTCTCATAATAAATTGATTTATTTAAGGCTATGTTTAAAAACACAGCCTTACCGGCGAACTAAGAAGTTGTGCTTTTAAACACCAAAAGCTATATGCCAACATATATTATCTTGTGTGAAAGAACTGTATCGATCCTGACGACGTACACAAAACATTTAATATTACTTTTCATTTAATTAAGAAAGGTGCTCATAACAGGTGTTGAATTATAATCACATTCTCTTACAATTGTTTTGAAAGGCGTTGTTTTCAAAGCGGTTCCGACATTTACCTGTAGTCAATAATTTGAGCGCGAAAGCTATGTTTGTTTTGAGTAGTTATGAGCATTTGTGAGTTTTTGGTTGAAAATAAAAATACCTAGTTCCAAATATTTACAGTTGGTGGACTTGATTTTAAGAGTGGTTTTATATTTGTATGTTCTTTTCGTTTTTATTCGGGAGTAGAACGTTTTCAGCGTCTTCCGCCAGCAATATAAAGCCGTTGATCTCCATGCATTTAAATTTTGAAAAACATATATGTCGAAAGAGCTGGAGATGAACTATTCGTTTGAACAGCTGACAGCAATCTTCCATACTCTCTTTATTTTTTGTAGGAATATCGAGGCTGAAGTTTGCGAAATTTTAAGAAGATTTTAAGAATCAACCCGAGGCTGAGATTTTGAAAAGAATACAATTATGGATGTTGAAAATTTGCGTACAATGAAATTTTATCTTTTCAACTAAACCGTATAAAATTCTTCCTTTCTCTAAAAAGCGCGCAGAACTAGCCAAGAGACAACAAAAACAGCGCTAGCCGTATGTTCGATGCTAAATTCATTTCTGCAAGAGATTATACGCTATAATCTAAGAACATTCACAAGAAAATTTTCAGTCTAAAATAGGTAGAAAAATAAGAATATTCAGCCTGGACCGAAAGAAAGGTAGCTGCTGATGCTGTGTCAGGCATTATAGTTAAAGTGTCGTCAACGTATCTCTTGTAAAATGAAGGTATTTTGTCTTCATGAACCAGAGTTTCTTCAATGGATCCCATGAGGACATTAACGAGCAGTGGCCCGAGTGGAGAGCCCATGGCGACGCCATTGGTCTGTTCATAAAGTTGTCCATTAAACTGAACAGTTGGTCTTTGGTGGATGCTTTGAGAAGATCTGCAAGGTCCATTCTGCTGAGGTTCAAGTGGTGTGTTTCACTGAGCCAGTTATTGACAAACGCTATATCGGCGAGTATCTGTATTGCTTCCTCTAAGGGCACGTTGGTGAATAGCGTGAGGAAACTTCACGGTTGTTGTACAAGGAGATGGACGTCGACGAGCACATACTAAACAACTCATCGTATCAATTATACCTTAATGTTAAAGTTAAGTATCATAAGACATGCAATGAATTGTTTGAAACAGGTTAAACACACATACCAGATCATACAACTCATTTGATAATAATTATCATGGTACTTTTATTAAATTCTCACATGGGGGCTATATTCCCATATATGTTTCAGTGAAATGCGTTTTTGTGTCTTTTAAGAATAAAACAGGAAATCATGCTTGAGTATTGAACTAAATACAGAAAACGCCCTTCGAAACAACTTGTTTAACAATATTTACTAGACCACTGGTCACGTCCCCCTTTATAGTGCATTGGAACATATAATTATTGATATTTCTTTAAGCTGCTTGTGAATTATGTGAGTCTCTTTACCATTATGGCTATGACTTGAAACTCTTCTGAATGGATCCTTAAGGCTGCAAACATGGCTAAATAGATAATAATTAAGTTAGGGGAGACAAATTACTTCTTTTGGTGCTATATTTAGGAGATTTGACTTCATGACATTGAATTACAACCAACATCAACTGCATGGAACAACAGAAAGGATTTTTCTCCCTCCCATCACTGCAATGTGCAATATTTTTTCCTCCTGTTTTCTTCTCTTCAATTCACCTCACTCCACACGCAGGTTTCACCTTCAGTTACTTCTATTTACGTTGAAGCATCCGTTTGTTTGTTTGTTTGTTTCTAATTCTCTAGCCAGAATACTAGAATTGGTAGTTAAACGCCGCCGCTTGATATTTCTTGATCGCAAAATAGGCAAAGACAAATTTGACATACAAAGACAAAACAGACAAGGGCAAATTTTCCGAGAACTCGGAAAATTATATGATCCATTCTACAATCATGGACAAAAATCTTGGGACAAATTTGCACTTGTGGATCTTTTTCACAGCTTAAACTACCAGTCGCGCGCGAATGCAATTTCACTTGTTCAGCCTCTCCCCACGAGCCAAAATGTTCAACACGTTTGTTGAAGACAATTTCTCTTGAGGTTCAATATTGCATTGGATGGGGAAGGGGGCAACAGCAACGCATTTTCAAAAGGATAGAAGTTGTGGGATTTTTTACCATTGTGGCTGGAATGACTAAGATTCATTTAATTCAAGCCGATCATATGTATCGTAGTCGCTACTAGGTATCAAGTTTAGGAAGAGCACATGGTTTTTCGTTAAGAAGTTTGTTTATTGTTCAATGATGTTTTTCTTGGTTTATTGCGGAACAAGGCACGAAAACCTTGTAAGTATCGATCGGTTTTTACTTAAGTTTCTCATCGGTGGTATTTTGGTCTTCTATTTTGCTTATTCAGCGGATTCATGTGTTTCCATTTCAGTGAATCGCTCGTTCGTGTAAATAAAAGTCAAGTTCAGCGTATCTCAAATATTATCCTTGTTACCGCAGTTCAGTAGCGAACAATGGGTTCCTACATCATTCAAAGTTTTTCTTGGCGTAGATTGTTCATGAGATGTCAGATGAGGCGAGACGTACGTCGCTTCAACAGTAATTATCGTCGAGCGAAGATCTTCGCATCGAAACTACAAGCTTGCATCATGTTGCGCGATCCGAAACTGCGGGTCCCCTGGAATTTGTTCGCACTACGAGACAGAAAGTGCCGTCGAATTTTATGGATTCAGAAGATGTTCGAAGTGAAAGGGCGATCGATCTACAGGCGAAAACGGCAGAACACTTAGGAGACCTAAGAAAGAGGTTGAGATTTCTTCAAAGGCTTATCTCCGAACATGCGAGCGAAGGAGAAGTGATTCAAGGTGTAGACGATTACGAGCGTGCTTTACGCAGATTTGTCGATGCTCACGAGACTTACTTGAAGTTTGAAGACAACGAAGAAATGGTAAATACGCCCAACGAAAGTTACGAGAAGGAAAAGGAGAACAAATTTCTCTTCGACGTTGAGCTCAACACGTGGAAATTAAAGATGAAACACAATACGAAGGGAATGTTAAGATCAGTTCACAAATCACGTCAATCAAGTAAGACTGGGAGAAGTTTAAATTCCAGTAGGAGTAGTGTGAGAGGCAAGCGGAGAATACTTGAAGAAGCACGACTAAAAGTGGACGCGCTAGAGCGAAAACAGAGCCTTGAGGGTCGTTTAGAAGAAGAAGAAGTTGACTTTAAGAGGAGAGAACTTGAAATTGCTGAAGACAGAGAACGAAGCAAGACTGAGTTGGCAAGGAAGATCGAAAGGATGCAGGCAGAAATGGAATTCAAGAAGGCTGCTGTTGATCTTGAGATTGAGCAAGAAGAATTGCAAAACGACCACTCCGACAATGAAACTTTGGCAAGTGATATAATTCCAGCATTACCCTTAGAGTTGGGCTCTCATACATCACCCGCTCCTGTTAGCTTACCATCAAACGTATTCTTGCCTGTGGATCCTCTATTTGATGCTCAGAATGTTAAGTCCGAGGCTTTGAAAGTTGATCATGAGGTGTCGTCAGCATCGGTTATCTCTAAAGATGGTATATCGCCTCAGTACATACCACTACCTACTCCTGCTTCTCAGCGGAAAGACACAAAGCAAGGGATTTCTTCAAAGGCAGATGCAAATGATATCACACCGAGTGTAAATATGCCAAGGGCAACAAGTTCCCCAACCGCCACCAAAGAGCAGACATTTCCTACAGAAAGGTGCCAAAGTGAACAGCGTACTCCCCAGCAAGATGTATCGTCAACACCTCAGTCACCCCCTAAACCAAGTCATACCCAGCTTGAGCAGGTATTGTTGGAAACACTTCAGTATCTCACCCAGCAGTCAGTTCGCCAAGTGCCGCAACTTCAGTTGGCCGAATCACAACCAGACGAGGCTCCCTGGCAAGCCATCGCAGATGGACTTAAACAAGGTCCCACTCTTCCGAAAATAGAGTTGATAAAGTTTGGAGGAGATCCGTCTGAGCATGGTGAGTCTGTTGCCAATTTCCGTGACAATATTGAAAGCCAGGTGTCTGATGACTCACAAAGACTTACTCGCTTACTTGCTCAGTGTGTTGGAAAGGCGAGAGATGCTATTAAAAGTTGTGTTAACCTTCCTGTTGGTCAGAGATACAATGCAGCCTGGAAAACCCTGTTGAAGAACTTTGGACAGCCTCACATGGTGGCTGATGCTCATATGAGAAAGTTGAGGGAGTACAACCTGAGAAGAGTCGATGCCACCAACCTCATGGACTTTGCGAGAAGACTTCAAGATACGAAGCGGGTTTTAACAAGTATGGGACCACTTTATGTAAGCCGCCTCAACAATGAGGATACAATTCTTATGCTTATGAAGAAGCTGCCTGATGAAGACTTGAAGCTAGAATGGACAGGCGTCGCAGGGGACATGATTTGTTCTAAAGGACATCTTGACTTTTATGATTTTCTGAACTTCATTCAGAAACGAGCTGATCGCTTAAACAACCGTTTTGGACAGGAATTGAAGTCACCGCCGCTTCAAAAAGAGAAAGAAAAAAGATATGGAAACAGAGGGAAACAAGATCCTCCAATTAATGCCACGACCCTAACTACTCAGGGCAAGGGAAGCAGAAAACCCACCGATACTGGATCAGCCACCTTAAAGTGCTATCAATGCTCTGGACCTCATGCGATTTGGCATTGCGAGGTTTTTAGAAATTCATCTCATGAAGATCGATTGCGAACGGTACAACAGAAGAAACTCTGTGGTAGTTGCCTTGGACATGGTCACTTCTCGCAATCTTGCCCAAAGGGATATTCTTGTCGGAAGCCAGGATGTGGAAGGAAGCATCATTCACTTCTTCACCCTCGTGAGAGCGGAGGGACCATTGGACCTGAAGTAAAACAAGACAGCGCCAATCAGCAACCCATTATTCAAGACCAGAATTCGGTTGGTGGAACAGCCTCAACCGTCACTGAGTCCAACCCCTCCCCAGTTACTGAATCAAGCACATTTGCAGTATCCAGAGATTCCATTCCAGTGGAACCCACAGCGAGTAATAGACTAAGGGTCTGCTTCAAGGTCGTGCCAGTAAGAGTCAGTGGGCCAGGTAGCAATAAACAGCTTGCCACGTACGCCAGTGACAGTGGGTCGGACACTACACTCTGCTTAAGAAGTCTGCTAGAAGAATTGAGCCTTGAAAGCAAACCCACTGATTTCACCCTTTCAACGGTCAATTATGAAGGAAAGGAACATTACCATCGAACCCGCCTAGATATAGGAGCACTTGACGGACAAACAAAGTTTACTCTTGATCAGGTTCTGACGACGGAGAGCCTACCCATTGGCGAGAGGCACTTTGCCAGCAATAGAGAACTGAGAAAATGGCCACATCTTGATGGCGTCAGTCTTCCTGAAATAGAGAAGCATAGTGTTTCGATTCTTATTGGCAGTGACCGACCAGATATTATCGATGACAATTCAGAGATCAGGAGAGGAGATAGAGGCCAGCCCTATGCTGTGAAAACTCCCTTAGGATGGACAGTGTATGGCCCAATGGGTGAACCTAACGGTGATGGTGTCCACATCAATCTCATTAGAAGTGATCATGAAGAGACACTAAGTATGCAGCTGGAGCATTTGTACAATACCGAGTTCAAGGATACCGTCATGGATGTTGAAGAGAGTTTGTCACTTGAGGACCGAAGAGCGAAGCAGATTATAGATGAATCAGTGGTCCTCGTCAATGGCCACTATCAACTCAAGCTGCCATTTCGACACAATCCCCCCTGTCTTCCCGACAGTCTCCCAGTAGCGAAGAAGAGACTGCACTGGTTGAGAAAGAAGATGGAAAGGGATCCTGAATTTCACCGGCAATATGCAAGTGTATACAGGCAAAAACTAACGATAGATAAATCCGACGTTTCGGCGACATCTTGGCGCCATTGTCAAGGGAAACTAATTAAATATGCGATTTCAAGAGTAACTAAGAGTTCAGAGTTTCTAATTTGCATAAGTTAGACAAAGACTTTAGCGCGAACTGAGTCTGATTGTACATTTAAACACGGTCGTAATTGTTTAATGAGTAACATCTCATTAATCAGACAATCAAACTTGTTGTGGCATTTTTTTCAACACGCTAAAACAATTGCGAAGGTCATCCGGAATCCTGCCTGCGTGTCTATTATCATAGTGATTGCGTACTGACGAGGTCTTGCTTCTATGTCCATCAACGCGTACGAACAGATGGCCACGGGTGTAACCGACATAACCAGCATCGCACTGGTCACACTTGAAGTTATACACAACGCATTGTTGATCAATGAGCTGAGGCTTAGGTTCGCTTGTCGGGAACTCCTGGGCAATCTTGCGGCTCGTAAACACCGGTTGAACACTGGTCTGCAGCTTCACACTGAGATCTTTCAACTGTGTCTTCACGATATTAGCAGACTCCTGGTCTTTAAAGGGTATGACAACCCGAGTAGTGTTTTCTGTCGTAGATCTGGACCGTAATGAGGGCTGGTCAGCAACCTTTAAATTTAGGAAGGTTTTGACAGCGGAGTCAACAAGGTGCTTGGGATATTTCAGTTTAGAGAAAACAGACTTCAGTCGTTCGCACTCCTCAGTGAAGTAGGACCATGACGAAGACAGGCGATGTGCGCGATCGAGCATAGTTGTCAATAGTCCGCGCTTGTACCTATTATCGACATGACTGTGGTAATGGAGAAGCAGACCACTGTTTGTTGGCTTCACAAACACTTTAGTTTCAATACGAGGCGCTCTGTTTAGGAGTTGAGTACCGAGAAAGGGAAGCATTCCATCATTTTCGACCTCCATAGTGAAGTTGATGGCGGTACTCGGTACTCAACTCCTAAACAATAAATATCAGGAAGAAGGATCCTCAAGACAAGCTCCAGATGAAGAAGTTTCTTCCCTCAAACCAATTTGGTACTTACCGCATCATGCTGTTTTGCATCCAAGGAAACCTAATGAGCCAAAGGTGGTGTTTAATTGCGCCTGCAAGTCTGAAGGCGTCTCCCTGAACAATCAGCTACTGCAGGGACCAGAGAACACAAGTTCGTTGATAGGAGTGATTCTCAGATTCAGAGTTAACGGAGTGGCCGTAGCAGCTGATATCAAACGCATGTTCCATCAGGTGTTCGTGTCCCCGGAGGGCAGAGGTGCTCTGTGCTATCTCTGGTGGCCAGGTGGAGATTTTACAAAGGACCCGAAAACCTTCCAGATGTTGGTTCATATCTTTGGAGCCACTTCGTCGCCCCGTGTTTGCGGTTACACATTAAGGAGAACAGCTTTAGACAACAGCAAAACTTTGTCCTCGGAGACCATTGGCGCAATCCTGAGAGACTTTTATGTTGATGATCTGCTCAAGTCCTTCAAAACCAGTGGTGATGCAGTACAGATTACAAAGGAGCTTCAAGAGCTACTTGCAAAAGGAGGATTTCAGTTGACCAAGGTGATGTCCAACGAGCGAGAAGTCCTAAACGCTTTCCCACCCGAGCATCATGCACCAGCCGTCAAGAATTTGGATCTCAAGCTAAACAGCCTGCCAATGGATGCATCCCTAGGGATTCATTGGGATGTGGAGGTGGACACTTTAAACTTGGTTGTTTGCGACAAACCTCAGCCAGAGACCCGGAAAGGCATTCTGTCCTCTATTGCCATGATATATGATCCCCTGGGTATGGCTGGTCCCATACTTCTGCCTGGTAGGGAGATAAACCAAGAGCTATGTAGAATGAAATATGGATGGAATGACAAGCTCCCAGATGAGTTGGTGGTGAAGTGGAGGAATTGGAAGAGTGGACTCGCAAGCCTTACAGGATACAGCATCCCCCGGTCCCTAACTCGTGGAGGCTTTGGAGAAGTAGAGAGAGCGGAGCTCCATCACTTCGCAGACGCTTCGGAAGAACATGGATATGGAACAGTATCTTACCTGCGCTTCATTAACAGAGAAGGAAACATACACAATAGTTTTGTGATGGGCAAATCACGGGTGAGGCCTCTAAGGAGTGGCATCAGTGTTCCAAAGATGGAGTTGACTGCTACAACCTTGTTGATTAAGATGAACAAGCTCATCATGAAGGAGCTCGAAGGTCGCATTGAGATTCACAGCTTCACCTTCTGGACTGACTCTATGATCGTCTTGAGGTACATATTCAATGAAACAAGAAGATTTGTCTCCTTTGTTGCTAATCGTGTTGCTGTGATCAGGGAAGGATCAAGGCCCTCGCAATGGCGTCACGTCAGGTCAGAGTCTAACCCCGCTGATTATGCATCGAGAGGAATAAAGGCCTTCGAAACTGAGAAGTTGGAGATGTGGAAACATGGCCCAGGTTTCCTGTGGAAAGGCTCGCACGAGTGGCCACAGCAACCCACTGACCTCCATGAAGAACTCTCAGCTTACGATGAGGGAGTCAAGAAGGAAAGGGTCACTGTTACTGCGTGCGTTGAGAAAGAAGATTTCTGGGATGTTTTATTTGAAAGATGCGCCATGTGGGAGAAGTTAAGAAGAGCAGTGGCCTGGCTAATTCGAGCAGCGCACATGCTGATGCGACTGCTAACACGACCACCAGCGTCGCCTGCCTCATTGGTGAAACTGGAGGAGAAGACATCATACCTTTCATTGTCAGAATTAGAAGAAGCAGAGAGAAGAATCGTGAAGAATGTTCAAAATCAGGCCTTTCCTGCAGAGTTGTCCAGGCCAGATGGAAGTAAAGGCCCTCTTGCCAAGTTGAAGCCATTTGCGACAAATGGCGTCTCGCGAGTTGGAGGAAGACTCAATCGTGCAGACCTGGACTATGATGCTAAGCACCCGATTATATTGCCTGGGAAACATCGTGTTACAGAAATGATCATCTTCCATTACCACCTTGCGAACGGTCATGTGGGTCCTCACCAACTACTAGCAGAGACGAGGCAGCGCTTCTGGATAGTGAACGGCATTTCATCCATCAGAGGTGTCTTACGGCGATGCCATTAATGTAAACGCCAGAATGCCAGAGTTGGAGAACAGATTACGGCACCTCTTCCGGCAGTAAGAGTTTCGTCAGAGAGCCACCAATTGATCTGCCCATTTGCTGCCGTGGGTGTAGATTATTTTGGACCGCTCTACGTTCACACTGGACCCCTTACAAGATCAACAAGAAAGAATCCTAAGCTCCACAAGCGCTATGGTTGTATTTTCACCTGCCTCAGGTACAGAGCTGTCCACATCGAGATCGCAAGTGACCTGTCAACAGACAGTTTTATTAATGCAGTCACAAGATTTATTGCGAGACGAGGTCCTCCCAGAATGATCTACAGTGACAATGGCTCCAACTTTATAGGAGCAGAGACTGACGTTGTGAAAGCATTAAAGACTTGGGACCAAGGAAGAGTTGGAAGCGAGCTGCTTCGAAAGAATATTCAGTGGTATTTTAATCCACCTCTAGCTAGCCACCTGGGAGGTGTTTGGGAGCGGCTGATTTGCTCTGCCCGAAGAATCCTCCATGCCATGATAGGTGAACAGCTTGTTAACGAGGAGACCTTGACGACCTTCCTGGTAGAAGTAGAAAAGATCCTTAACAGCAGACCAATCACCCGAGTGTCAAGTGACCCCAACGATTTGGAAGCCTTGACCCCTAACCACATTCTGCTATTACGTCAGAATCCGTGTTCAGCGCCTAGTTAATTAGAAGATGCTGACAAGTTCCGAGCACGATGGAAACATGTGCACGTTTTGGCCAACGAGTTTTGGGCACGCTGGGTTAAAGAGTATCTCCCCATGTTGCAGGAACGCCAGAAGTGGCTTAAGCAAAGGCCAAATTTCCGAGCCGGAGACTTGGTCATTTTGAAGGATGCGAATGTTCCTCGAGGCCAGTGGCCTAAAGCATTAGTTCAGGAAACCTTCCCCGACTCTGATGGTGTGGTACGACAAGTTCTGGTGAGAAGTGCAACTGGTGTCTTCAGAAGAGATGTTCGTAAACTCTGCCTTCTGGAAGAAGAGTTACTGAAGTCTATTGAGGAGTCCATGGAGAAGAACAAAACCTGAACTTGTGACATTAGTCATTGAACTACTAAAGTAACGTTCTCTAGAGAACTGTGAATGTAGATCTGCCACATAGTTCCTGTTGTCATTCTAAGTGAATGCCTAAAGACTACCGGGGAAGTCTTTGGGGGGGGGGGGGGGAGCGTGTAATGACTAAGATTCATTTAATCCCAGTACAGACAATTGCGGACATTTCAGTGAGTCGTTCATGACGTCACCGCTGATCGTATGTATCGTAGTCGCTACTAGGTATCAAGTTTAGGAAGAGCACATGGTTTTTCGTTAAGAAGTTAGTTTGTTTATTGTTCAATGATGTTTTTCTTGGTTTATTGTGGAACAAGGCACGAAAACCTTTTGAGTATCCATCGGTTTTTAATTAAGTTTCTCATCGTTGGTATTTTGGTCTTCTATTTTGCTTATTCAGCGGATTCATGTGTTTCCATTTCAGCGAATCGCTCGTTCGTGTAAATAAAAGTCAAGTTCAGCGTATCTCAAATATTATCCTTGTTACCGCAGTTCAGTTGCAAACATTGGTTTCCTACAATGACTATGACTTGAAACTCTTCTGAATTGATCCTTAAGGCTGCAAACACGGCTAAATAGATAATAATTAAAAGTTAGGGGAGGCAGTTGATATTTCTCTATTATTAAGAGGATCTCAGATGAAGAACTTTGGAATTTATCAATGGAAAACAAGAGGGGAAGTAAGAAATTCTGGAGCTCAAGTTACCATTCCCACCCTAAGGAAAACCCTTACATATAATCAATTTAGCAAATGTTATCAATAAAGCAATATTTTGAATATTTATAGGAATGTGTGCCACACTTCCGTCTAAATGTGTAATTTTCAAAAAGGTTCATAGTACAATGGCGGACAAATGTCCTTTGAACACCAATGTAATGCCATGAATTATCTGTGTTTTACAACTGAGTTTGAGAAAGCACTTCTATCCTTTTGAAAATGCATTGCTGTTGCCCCCTTCCCCATCCAATGCAATGTTGAACCTCAAGAGAAATTGTCTTCAACAAACATGTTCAACGTTTTGGCTGTGGGGAGGGGCTGGGCAAGTGAAATTGCATTCGCGCGCGACTGTCTGTTTAAGATGTGAAAAAGTTTCACAAGTGCAAATTTGTCCCCAAAGTTTTGTCCATGATTGTACAATGGATCATATAATTTTCCGGGTTCTCGGAAAATTTGTCCTTGTCTGTTTTGTCTTTGTATGTCAAATTTGTCTTTGTCTATTTTGCGATCAAGAAGCCAATTGTGCTTCACCCCGAGTTTTCAATCGAGTTTCTTTGATCTTCCTTTTTCCCCTACTTATAGTATTAATGAAAGGGGGGACAGGAGGGCGGGAGCCCGGGAGAATAGGGGGCGGGAGGCGGGAGAGGATAGGGCGGGAAGCGGGAGTTCTAAGAAGGAATAATTTATCAAGCGTTAAAATACTTTCAAAAACAAGAACCCAAGATGTTTTTTACTTACATTTAGCTTATTTTGAGACTTCTGGACCGACGGAAAAATGAAAATTCGCTCTTGGGCTGAAAAACTGAGGCTTACTTGCGTTAAAATTGGAAACCCGGTAATTACGTCATAGGTCATGAGATGTTGTCACTTAAGCAGTCAAAAGACGTGAGCAAGAGGAGCAAGGCTAAAGAGAAAGGGAAAAACGAAAAGAAACGTTTAAGGATTGCGCAGCT
Organism: Orbicella faveolata; assembly: GCF_042242905.1. Lineage (NCBI taxonomy): Eukaryota > Metazoa > Cnidaria > Anthozoa > Scleractinia > Merulinidae > Orbicella > Orbicella faveolata. The sequence continues at coordinate 23,490,323 of NW_028301558.1, forward strand.
AAATGACGAGGATGTGTTTTGAGTCTCCTTATTTACAGGGGACGGTAGCAAGACGGACAAAAGCGGGAGTCGGGAGATTAAGGTAAGAGAAGCGGGAGAGCAGGGTACGGAAAGCGGGAGGTTGCCCCCCCCCCTCACCCTCTCACAACAAAGGATAGAGACAGGAGAAACGTTATTGAATGATTCAGCCTTTATTTATCCTCTTGTTACATTTTTTGAAGTTCTCAAATTACCCACATTTACCAGAATCCCAACCCCGCATTCCGCATTTACTCAATACCCGCATTTACTAACTTATTCCTCGGCTTTTATTTTCCCAATTATCATTTTAATACTAAGTTAAGGCCGTCATTCCATTGTCGAGACGTCATTGCTGCAATCAATACCTGGGAAAAGAAATTATGCTTATAATTACTCGGGGTTAAACATTATTCATAACATAACATTGCTAGCGAGGAACTTTGAAAAGTAGCAGAACGTTGGAACCCGTTAAATTATATAATACTGATTATAAATGGAGTTAATTTTTTAACAAAACAGGCCAGTCTTCAGATCAGTCTATTCCATCTCGTAAAATAGATATGAGTTATTTAGGTCCCGACGCACTACGCCGGAGAAATTTGAAAACGCCGTTTTCACTCTCAAAATGTATCAAATGTTTTTAGTCCACACTACGCCGGACACATTTTCAAAAAGCAACAATCACCGGTCATTTTGGATTTGTGTTTGAGGAAAACTAGGGCAGGGAAATCACATGATAATCATGACGTCACTGTTTTCGAAAAGCTCCGTTTTCGTGAAAGGTTTGTGTGGACGGTAGGCCTGACCGTAGAAATAAAGCTGGGTTTTCAAATCTCTCCGACGTAGTCTGGACGTGGCTTTAGTTTATGTATCCTTGTGTATAAATTTTTAATTTAACTTTAAGTTTTGACGTCACATTTTTAACTATCTTCTACTGATAGAAACATATTTATGCTAATTTTGTATGTTTAACTCGCAGTTTGTATCGCTAGTTTTTATCACAAAAACGGTGTAATGTAGTTATTGTAAAAAACAAAAAACAAGCAATAACAACAGATGTAAATACGGGATTGAAGTATTGACAAGTTAACAAATAAAATAAATAATTCCCCGCTAAGAATCCATACCCAGAGGACATGCAGCAGCAACTATAGTTCTCCTCGCAGTACTTGTCGCATGGTTCATATTGAGGTGGGCAGTCCCTGTTCTGCTGGACGCAAAACTCTTCCAAATCGTTCTTGCACTCTGTAAACAAAAACAACGAAACATCATTTGTTTGTTGGCAAACAACGAGTCATGCTCCAAACACAACCTAAGAATTGGAGTACATTCTAATGAATATGGTCACAAATCAGTTAAAAGGTACAATTTGAACAACGTGCGTTTCTCGTCAATGGAACAAAAAGACACTCACCTTCGCCATACTGCCTGGCGTGCAAGGGGTTCATCCTCTTGTTTCCGGAGACAGCACCCTGCACGGTAAGGGCCCCCAAAATGATCAACAACAGGCAGGCAACTTTGGTGTCCATAACTACTTTAAAAGCAACAGAAAACAGGTATCAAAACTTAGGGAAAACAAATGCACAACGTTCTTAAAGCTTCTATGATTTAAAGAAGCTCAGTCACGGTATTTTGAGTTATTTTGACCACGTACAAAATATTATTTTTCAATTATAGGGAACCTGAAAATAGTGGCTCACTAAGATAGAGAAACACCAAAAAGATAATAATATACCATGAACGAACGAAGAAGGTTAAAGTGCCACTAACCCCCCCCAATTTTTTTCTTTACTATAAATTTCCTTTTTCTCCTGATCACCACTGCGGAAAAATTATCGTTGTAGCTATTTTCATTAATTTTCTATGAATTTTTAAAGTTTGTAAATTTGCCCTTTTTCATGTTCACGACCGCGGAATAGCGAAGAATGGGACGAGTTGGCTTTTGACGTCACCTTGGGAATAACAATATTTTGTTTCTGAGAAGAATGTATGCGAACATGCGATAGTGTGTGTCAAAATCGTTGCAGAATGCAAGGAAGATATGTTGTTGGAGGCTGTAGCAATACAGGATGCGTAAAATAGAGTATTCCTCTTCATTCAATACCTCTATCTCGATGAAACTCTACCAGAAACTAGAAAAAGACCAAAGAAGTGCGCTGATCTATGCGAAGCTAAAGCCGGGGAGCCATTGAGGATTTCTTCGATCTCGGGGTCGCCGCTACTGTAAAGACCTAGAGATTTTCATGGCCTGTATATTCTTCTCTATCTCTAGTGGAAAGCTTGAAATTGTCAAGGTACTGCATAAGACACGAATTTGGCATAAGCTGGAAGCCATCTGACTATTTCGAGCGCAAACGAAACTATAGGTGAGTCCCAGACGAAGCTATAGGTGACGAGATTACACGCTAAATTAAACGCATCGCGTTTTGAAATAGAGACTTGTCTAAACGAATAGCAAACTTGACCTACGTTCTACAACGACGCGAAGAAGATTGTTGAGGCTTCCAACTTGTGAACAAGCCGTGTATTTGTGGATTTTAATAAAAACACACGCACGCCGGAGGTCGCCTGTAATTTGGCCGTGTTTCTCAATGGCCATTCCGAATACAGAATTGTTTTCCTCTTTGAGCTTCGTCTTTGAGGAACGAAATACATCTAAATTACAAATTTAGAATGGATCAAGCATTTATAAATATATGAGGAAAGTGAAACAAACGATTAAGAGCCACTGCCCATAAATATGGACCAAACAACGGCACAAGTCGAAAAATCGATTTTGCTCATTTTTTGCCCATAGATTGGCCCTAGCTAGAAAACAAACGGACCATAGTTAGTTTCTGCTAATGCGGCATTTTTTGGAAGAAATTTGCGAAAAACGATTTCGTCCCGATTGAGCTAGAATCTACTTCTGTTTATGCTGAATTTTCTGATAATTTGATTGCTTTGCGCGTCACACAACAGCTACTTGAGAATCTTTCAATGGTTTTTATATTCAGCTCAGATCTTCATGGTATGACTGAGCGAAAAATGAAATAAATCGAGGTTTCGTTTGAGCCCGAAATGAGATCGAACAGAAACGCAAAATATTACAATGTGTTTCAAACGAATTATAGCACTAAAATATCACCGTATTTTTCTATGGGCTATAACTTTAAATGCCATAAAAACACTTTCTACGGGTTAACTATACACCCACCTGTTTGAAAGTCAAAAAACATCTCTGGGCAAATGGTTTTAAGTCGCCCGCCTTGGCCTGTGTTTTTCATAAATTTTCCCCTGAACCGCCGTGTGAATGTAAACAATTGCGTGACGCGGGCGGTCACCTTGAATACAGTAATTCATTTCCAACAAACTGCAGATGGCTATCTTAGAACATTTGGGTGAAAAAAGAAAAACGTAATGGACCACTTTTAACTTTAATAATTTGAAAGGCATCGCTTTAGAAATTTCCTTAATTAAACACGCTAATTAATAGCAATTGAGTTCGGGTGTTACCGCTATGTCGTTTTAAGCTCTCGTTCTTTCTTTGATCATTTTAATTACAAGAACGAGCTCTAGAAAGAAAATCGTTCTAAGTTCATTTGCTAAGCGTAATAACAAGCTGATATTGTTGGTTTGTAGCCTTACGTGATCTGAAGGAACGCTACAGTGATTAAATTTGTATTTGTTGATTTCGACGGATCGATTCCCGGTTTTATAAACGTTTTTATTTGTACCAGTCAGCCTGTCGACATTTGGTGCCTTTTCTCCTTCTAAAAAGTCGGAAAAAGTACACTAAACAAATCCTAAAAGTTTAAATCATAAATAAGAGACATCAACAGTGCCAGTGTCTCGGTAAGCTAGTAAAACTGTACTCGACGGATTGCTTTCCAGGCTACGCACGTACTGTACATATAGTTAATGTGTGCGAATGTTTCTTTTCAAACAACTGAAATGCTCAATAATATTATCTTGACAGATATGTTTGTTCTTCAGTCTTAAAACTTAGGGTTAGGGTTAGGCTAAACCCTAGACTGTTTTGGCGGTCAACCTATTTTGGGCCGTCGAGAAAATCAGGAACATGGAACATTCCGAAACATTCCGGAACATCGAATAATTATAATAATTATGAGGAAAATATGTAAAATTAAATTTTCAAAACTAAAATAAACAAAAATAAACTGATATCAGCTCGAAACATGAAAAGATATTATTGGGGATAGGGTAGTCGGTAGGGGCGGAGTAGGGAGCGTTGGGTATTCATTTAACTGACTACAATGAGTGCAGGCTCCTGTTCTTTCCCGCCAATTGCGTCACGTCGCTTTACAGCACTCTGTTTTTCAACACAAACATGGATGATTCGGACGATGAATGCCAGGTAACTCATTGCGTCTCCTTTTGTGATCCCTGGTTTCTTCAACATCTGAGGCGTTTGGCTGAGCATCTTACAGTTGCTTGTTAAGTCAATAACCATAGTCTTGTCACTGTTCCGTCTTCATGTTGCTATTTATCATCCCCAGTTTTCGCGCCGTTCCGCTAGGAACGCCTGACGCTATGACCCATCAAGCCGTCCAGGAAGCCCAAGTAACAAGCAAGTTATTATCCTAGAAGTAATCAAAGATTAGAGCAGCGCGTTCACGCTCGTACTTCGCATGTCTGGTCTACGTTGGTGGTGTACGAATGGCTCGATAGAAGTTTGATCGAATGTCGGATAACGATCTGCACGATCTGCAAGTGAAGTTGAACTAGCGATGAATAGATTATAGCCTGCGTTAAAAGTATTTTTAATTAATTAAGTATTAACTTGTACTGGACAAAAAAATTTCCAGGAAATGCATTTGAACACTTGTAACAAATATTTCTTGAGACAATAAAGTTTTGACCAGCGACCCTGCAACACAGCATGCGCGTCGCCAAATGTTTTTAAATTTTGTGTTTGTATTTGTTTACACTGTCATCAGTGCTCGAGATGTCCGAACTAGTTTAGACAAGAAACTCAATGCTGAAGAGTTCTATTTCTATCTCATGGAGAAACTATTTCTTCATGAGAAATCGTGTATACGCATTTCTTTGTATTGACGTAAGGAATTGAATAAAGAAATCACACTCGTGTATTCATATTTTTAGGTTTGATTACGGAGTTCGAACGCCACCACCTTGGTTTTCTGTGAAAACGAAATCTGGGAATAAGAGACAGTCACGTGATTAAACTGACGGCGAACGACTGGAAGGAATAGATTACTCTTCTTAGTTGCTAGCCTTCACTCATTGCATTCACTTTGCTTTTAATTTTCTTTTTTTTTTTATATGTTTTTGATTTGTTTTTATTTTCCGAGCTGATACCAGTTTATTTTTGTTTGATTTAATCTTTAAAAATTTAATTTTACATATTTTTGGCATAATTGTTATAATTATTCGATGTTCCGGAATGTTCCGGGATGTTCCAGAATGTTTCATGTTCCTGGTTTCATCGGCGCCCCCTATTTTGGCTAATTGCTTAATCAAATTATATATATTTCATTGAAATTCGCTCTTCCGTGACCGACTTCCGCGAACAAAACAAGATGGACGTTTGCTGTTCATAGACCGACCACTGTAATGTTTATTTGTCTACCAGTGTTATCATCTGCAAATTTCAGACAGGTAGCGAATAGCGTTACAAGTGTCACTTAATTGATCAAACAACCAAAGTAGAAAAGATGGATTTTTTTTTCCCAGTATGATTGAAACGCAAACGCAATTTCTTCCTCGGCTAATTCAATTCAAGAAATTTGGGGTTTTCTAGCTGAGTTTGAGCATATTGTCTTAAAGGTACAAATTTTGTACACAGCTAGAAGAGCTGAGATGCCGTCACGAAGTTAGTAATTTATAGAATTTATGGTATTTCCACTTGACTTTATTTGTCAGTCAATGATTCAATTGCCATAAACCATAGAGGATTGGTTAAGAGTATCTCTAAAACTGCCACTGCATTGTAACTTATCAGTGAAATTAATAACTGAGCCATCTTGTGGAAATAAACAAGTGTTAAAATCGTTTACCTGAATCATTTCCCGGAGCATCGTAGTCACGTTCTTTATCAGGGATGTCGTGGTTGTTGCAATGGAAATGAAAAAAAAAAATTTATATTAACTTAAACTAAAAAAAATAGGCATTTTCCATTATTTTATCCACACAACGTTTCAAAAATTGCTTTCATCGGATTGTTGGAAACGAATATTTACTCGAGAGCGACTATCCGCGTCACGCAATTGTTTACATTCCAACGGCGGATTTTGGGGAAAATCTATGAGAAACACAGGTCAAGGCGGGCGATTTAAAACCATTTGCCCAGAGATATTTTTTGATATCCTAGCAGGTGGGTGTATATTTAATCCGTAGAAAGTGTTTTTATGGTATTTTAAGCTATAGCCCATAGAAAAATATGGCGATGTTTCAATGCAATAATTCGCTTGCAACGCATTGTAAAATTTCGCGTGTCTGTTTGATCTCGTGTTCGGGCTCAAAACTAACTTTGATTTGTTTTATTTTTCGCCCAGTCATACCACGAGGACCTGAACTAATCGATTTTTCTCTATTTCCGTCCACGTACAGCCCTTAGGCAGATATGAAATGTGATATAGTTTTTTCCGCTTGAAAGGCTTAAAATTCGAGAAAATCAAGAAAAGCGAATTTCGCCCCGACTATGGTCAAATTGGTCGAACGCAAAGGTTGCAAATTAAAAATCTAAACTTAATTTGCGTTTGCGTGTCAAAAAGAACCAAAACTTCCTGATACTTATTCTTGAAAGACAAAGTATTCAGCTATCAAAATTAGGCTATAACTTGTCTTGAGCCCCCGTCAAGGAAAAATCCTCAAATGTTGAAAAACTGCTTTTGTTTACTCAGCTGATATTCCCAGTTTAGGAATGAAATTCGGGATACTTTTCGACATGTGCTATAACTCCAAATTCCCTCAAACTTCGCCAGCGTAATCCTTTTATGTTGTTCTAAAACATGTATCAAAATCAGCTTTGGTTCTTCTTCGAGTGGTTTTTGAGGGGCCGCTGAAAAAGCTACATTTTAATGAAAACATCAGCAGAATTAAACAATAGACTGCTGCACGTTGTTTGAGGACAGACGAGTATGAGCTTTTAACAACCTCGTATTATTAGTCATTTGTACTGATTAGCAAATTGC
>NW_028301558.1:23500000-23517500 GCF_042242905.1 Orbicella faveolata
TACTCTTTTCCCCACTTTCAGGTCTCTCTATGGATCTCTTGAATCCTAACCAATCATTACCTTCTCCATCCTTGAACAGTAAAAGAAAAGAACGAAACAAGGTCAGAAAGCAGAAATACAAACTCAAGAAAAAACAACAATAGGGCAAGAAAAAACCGAATAAAATTCCACTTAATTTCAAGCCCAAGTGTGCCAGAGCTTGGAAATGGAAGACACTCAAATCATCATTCCTTCCAACCAAACAGAAAAGATTACTTTTTAAAGTTAACAGTTTAATTGCCTTAAAGGAACAGAATTCAGCTTTCATTTATAAACTCCAATGTGATATCCATACCCAGTATTGCAAAGATCGTAACCCTGTCATCTCCACCTCTACGAAATCATCATCATCATCATCATCACCATCATCATCATTATTGATTCATTTATCATCCAACATTCAAAACGAAATCAATTTCTTAAAGATCACAATACATCACTTCAAAAAAGAATCATGGACATCAAACTTTCTCAACGTGCTTTTCACTCAAACAGAATTTCTTTCCTCAAAAACTACCACAAAGGACACAGACTACGGATACAACTCAACAAGGCTAACGCAATCTACAGAAAATTCATCAACCTCTTCAACTCAAGATTCAACCTCTTCTTTACTAATGTAGCTAACCTCATAGATCTGGATCTTCAACTTCAACTTACTGAACTAATTAAGAAAGAAAAGGACAAACTGTCATCGACAAACAAAATTCACAATGTCACCACAACGTCTTTACCACCAGAAACCATCTCATTACTTAATAAGAGCATCAATTTTACTCCTATTACCTCCACTTCAAGTACCTCTTCACTAGCCCGCACTGTATTCTCCGAAGTCAACACCACTCTCACGAAATTATTCACTTGGGGCTTTTTTTTGGCGAGATCTTTGTACAATATACAGACACAATTACAATTACAACAATTTTACTAACATGGTGCCACCAATTCAAGTGGTGAGATTCCACTGCCACTGGAAACTCATGCATGTACAATCCTGGCCAAAACACCTTGCACTTTTGCCAACATATGGTCTTTCTGTTCACCCACCTCCCCTCTCCCTCCCCCTTCCACCCCCAACACAATGCTGAGTTGATCCATCCAAATTGACCCACTATTCCAACATTGTTTTGTGGGGGGAGAGGGTCTCGAAAATTGAAAATGATCTCCCACTTCATGTCACTTCAAAATCATGTGGCACAGTTGGTATTTTGTCAAGTGTCCATAGGAATTTTGGCCAGGAGTGTATGTGACATACAACATTTCTGACGTCCATGCCTCTAGGAGCTGTATTATGACAAGTTTCTTTTCAAATCTGCATGTTAGTATGCTTGTCTTTAAGAAAATAATCGTATGTAGAAAAAGTTGTCGAGTAGAGTTAGGCTTCTCCCCTTGTCTACTTTCTTTTGAAAATGGACTTGTCGAGAAAAGTTTGTTGTGCATGAGGCTTCTCTTATGCAGGCTTGTGTTTCTTATAGGAAATAGTCTTGTGGAGAAAAGGAGACTTGAAGAAGTGGGTGGGTACTCTGGGATAGGCTTACATCTAAAAGTTTATGGTGTATTCTTCATAACTGTAACCCGAACCACAGGCGGCCCAAGCTCTCAATGTTATCCTTTTTTTTTTTTTTCCTTTTTATGCGAACGTTCAGGCTAACGTGACATATGGCATGTACTATTACATAACGACCGAATTTGACCACGCGAAACATGACTCCCGCCTTGCAGCATATGGAGGTGTTGTGTTTCAACGGTTTGAATTTATAAAGGTTTGTATGGGAATGCAACGGCTTTGCTTGAAAAGCCAATTATTCTTATATTTTGTGAATAAAATCGACTTACCCTGTTGCTGTGTTGTATTCTTTGTTGTTTGCCAGCTCCTCGGGTCGATCTAACGCGATTTCGGCGAGTTATCGTTCTGTGGGTTTCCACTACTAAAAGAAAGACAAGGCCGGACACTGATTTCCGGAGTGCCCGCCGCTCGAAGCGAATAAATCCACTGAAAATAACCCTGCCGGCTCAATTCCTCCGTAGAATCGAAGAAGAGATGTTGAAGTTCCATGTCAGTTCACTCGCTACGCGATTCCGTCCACAACGCCTTCGCTACGAAACATTTATTTCCAGATTGCTTCGCTCGCAAAGTCGAAAACAGCCGTGTCACAAAAGTTAGGACACTTTTGCGGTTCGCATAGTACGTTGGGTGACTAAACTAAGCCCGACCGGGGGTAGTCAGCAACGATTTGTCAACACGCAAACCAAAATGCTCCCCGGGTACCCTCGTGATTTATTTGACAAACCCACCAAGACGCGCATTGTTACCACCGACCAATCGAAATCAAGTCGAGTGGTGTTTACAAATGAAAGATCTCACAAAGTCAGAGGAAACCCATTGCATCCAGTCGGCAATTCTTCAGCTTATTCTTTTCAGTATTCTTAGAAAAATCTTATTTCTAAACGTCATGTGGTAGTAGAAAGTTTTAGTTCTTCTTGTTCATGATGTAAGTACATTGATTTCAGTTTTTTTTTGTGCTTTTGAACGCGTAATTTTGACTTTCGCAAAAATTCGCACATGTTTTTCGCACCTCACGATTTTGCTCGATTGTAATGGTTTCGAATTTTTCTGGTGCCATTTTCAGGATTCAATTGAATGGCGATCAGCAAGAAATCTTGAAGTTTGCCGCCGAAGGCCATAACCTTCTGATCACAGGTCAAGCTGGAGCGGGGAAGAGTGAGGTTGTCAAGCGAATAATAGCGACACTCAATGCACGGGGAAGAATTGTGGGTATAGTCTGCTCTAGTGGTATTTCTTGCCAAGTGTATGATCGTGGAATTGCATCGACAGTTCACTCGTTCTACAGTCTTATGACTGCTGATTTGCCATGGCGTCAACTGATCGACCGTTCTATCGCCAACTCTGTAGTTTGCGATCGCGTTAGGGCTATCGACGTGATAATTTGGGACGAGGCAAGCATGTCTAGCCAGAGGATGTTTGAACTTGTGAACTGCCTTCACCACGAACTCGAAGATGATCAGGTAAGTCGTACCCTACCATTCGCTGGAAAACAGCTTATCCTTGTAGGAGAATTCCTGCAGTTGCAGCCCGTCCCTAACATATTTGATGAAGGGTGTTACATGTTCGAGTCACCCTTGTTTGATTTGGCGATTAGCCATCGCTTTGCATTAACTAAGGTGATGCGCCAATCTGAAAACGACAAACATTTCCTAAATGCTCTTGCTGAGATAAGGCTGGGTCGGTGTTCAAAAGATTCTGAGGAATATATTTGTTCCTTGAAGAGAAATTTGTCTGCAGACGTAGAGGAAAGTACCACGCACATATTTTTCCGCAAAATACCAGTGACACTGATGAATAGAAAGGAACTTGACAAATTACCAGGAGAACTTCTGGTCTACAATGCATCATTTGAAAATGACAATTCCAGGAGCATGAGCTGGCCAGGGGTGGAAGTATTGCAACTGAAGCGAGGATGTAAGGTTATGCTGGTGTGGAACTTGTCAGAAAACCTAAAGAATGGAAGTGTGGGTGTTTTTACTGGTGCTCGGGGTGACGATCTTTTGGTTTTCTTTGAGGATGTTGGTGTGGTGGAGATTTCCCGGCAGACATGGATCAAGAGAAACTTGACAGGGCAAAAAATGGGAGGCGTCACACAGTTTCCCCTTGTTTTAGCTTATGCCGTTACCTGCCATAAGTCTCAAGGGCTAACTCTTGCTTCTGCCATTGTCCACTGCTCACGAGAGTATGTTTCCGGTTTAATTTATGTTGCTATTTCAAGAGTAAAATCTCCTGAACATATCCAGATTCTAGATTTTAGTCCTCGGCAGCTGTTAAGACCACCAAGAAGAGCAGTAGAAATTTGCTCCTCGCAACATCTCGATGCCCCAGTCGCGGACATGTCATGTTGCCGAAACAAAAAATGTCAATTCTGATATTTTTCATTCCGTTAAAGATCGATATCACGAGTATGGAGAAGACGATGATCCTTTCTCTTTTCCTTCAGAACTGCTGGATGGTCCTGCAAGAGCGTCATTTGAAGACGATGAGGTGGCAATTCCGATGGAATTGATGGAAGTGTACCGCCAGCTGTTGACACACGAGTCTATTCTCGCAACTCCCCCTCAAGAAGTTATGACGAGCATCCTGAATTTATTGCCATCCATGAAATCAAATGCTGTCTCCACCTTTTGGGAAGAGAAGAACAATGCAATTGATTGCTTGCTAAGTGAAAGCTCTTTAGAAAAGGTGAAATGCTTCGCGAAGCTAGTTTGGTTCCATTATTACCTAATGGTAGAAAACCACGTGGTCGAAAATCCAGACGAGATTTTAGTTGAAATTGGCCGTCAAGGGTTTACCGCAGTGACGTCCAGTCTGCATAAGTTTTTTATCGGTATTGATTTTTCACGGTACGTTTGTGCTTTATTTGATGCAACGGCAAGCACGCCACCACAAAGGGCTGTGGCAGTTCAGCTGGCAACTTCGGTGTACCGGATATTTTTGGAACAGTTGGTTTCTGTTGTAAAACAGCAACGACAGGAGGAAACCATCGATTTTGATGTTGATCAAATGAGTGGAGTAGGTAGATCAAAAGTACGGCATGTTGGTAGTTGGGCTGTGAGGAAGGTTCTGAATCGTTACAGAAAATACATTCAAGGAAATGTGTTTACGAAGTGCAGTTCCACTCTGGCCAGAGTTGAAACCCAGCAGATAGCTTGCCAATTACTTGAAGAGAACGTCATACGACCGTACTCAGAACTGGAAGAAAATTCAATGTTTCCTGACACGCTAGAAGTGACCGAAGGGAGACAGTACCGTGAAAGAGGACTGCTTCACATTTCAGACCAGGCGTACATTTTCTTTATGGAACTAGAGAAAAGGAGAGTGAAATTACTAAATTTACACATTTTGAAAAGTGCACGGGAAGAAATGGTGGAAATGGCCATGGCTGAATTGAAAGGCGATCATGAGTTGAAGACGAGCTGGATACAGTGCTTTGAAAATGAGGATACCTGTAAATACAAGGTAATAATTTGATTTCTTTATGGTATTAAAGTATATTCGTCCACAAAAAGAAAAAAAAAAAATTTGCCCGAAAATAATAGCACGTGTACGGTTTAGCACGTGTAGCTTCATGAACGGTAGATAAAGACTGGAAACTAATAATAAACTAAGATGGCGACTCCCTTTTATTGGTGATCCGTAATATATAAATTACGAAATCCTTTAAATGGAGGTACTGAAATTATTTATTTTAAATAAAGGCAATCTTTTTTGTTGTCAACAGGAACTTATTGAGAAGTTTCTGTCAGACATATTGCTGTACTATGTAAACATGGGGGCATGTCAGTTCCTGAGAGATTTTCCTGAGAGAATGCCAAGTGAGGAAGAGTGCGGAACTACGGAAACGAGTTTTGCAAAAGCAAAAGAGGAACAAAGAGAAAAGTGACAGTGTATCATTCCAGGTACTTCTTGAATTAGCAATTTGCTAATTTGTTACTCGAACAAACTTAATTTATTTTTTAAAAATAAATATTATTGTTTTATAGGGTTGTTCTATCTTTTTTTCTTCTTATAGGAAATTCTCCGAGACCGAAGCGACAACAAGAAAGTTTCTCATGGTCGTCTTGTTGCCTTTGTTAACCAGCACCAAGGCACTGCTCCACTGAGTCGTGTGTACAGCAAATCACAGTTGGTTGCACTTTGTGAAGCGTATAATGTCAGGGTTTCTGCAAGCTCAACAAAGACAGTTATTGGTGAAGCCCTGCTGAATGCTATTACACAGCACATATTTGTTCCATTTACATCTCCGGTGGATGACAGAATTTTTCAGGTAGCAGAAAGATCAGAATCTGACGATGGACACATCAGAATCCGTTTATCAAGAGGTAAATGTAATGACATTAATTTAAATGGTAATGGTTCTTTTAATACTACTGACTGCAAGTTAAGTACTTTATGAGCATAAAATACTAGCCAGTCTAAACTGAAAAATGCAAAAACCAAGTAAAGAAAGTCACTTTAGAGTCTTTTTTCGATTCATTCCTTCAATCGATGGCCTTATGTACACATTGGTGCTGTTACAAGATGCATTGCTCTTTGTACTAATGGTTGTTTGGCCCAGTCTGATGGAGTTCTGCTGCAAGAAGGTGGGATTATCATTCTGGCCATTGCATGAACGTATCTGGCAGAAATGATTCTCCACACAGTCTTGATTTACAATCGCAGGTTTAATTACTGTGACGGGGAATCTAGTCATCTTGTAATGGACCAGAGACTGGAATCCAAGGCACATTGATTGCAGATCAAACCACAACTTAGAAGAGATGAAGCTCTTGCTGCTTCCTTCAGTTTCATTGGCCCAGTGGCACATCCAGTTATAGAACTTGTTTAGCTTGTGAAGTCTTAGGTCCTCAGATGAATTGATGTAAAGCCTATCATTAAATAAGCTGACAATTTCGCTTGTGTGCTGAAGAAGCTCTATGACAGCATCCAAATCATCGCCATCATTTCCAATCTTTTTCAGGTGTTCCTGGTACTTCTGCAGAACACAGAGAAAGTGGAAATACAATGAGTTAAGCATGTGTTGATGGAAGGTAATAAGAATTTTTAAATTGCTGGAAACCATTTCTGTGGCAAAAAACAACAAATTTAAAAATTGTCTTTGGGTTTTTATATCAAGTTCTGATGAATTAAAAAAAAAAAAATTGTTTAATAATAGCAGAAAGTGATGCATACCTGACAGATATATTTACCAGTACTAACTAATTGTTTTCGTAAGAAACAATATAATCTTATAGGCATATAATCAAACACGCATCACAACAAAATAATCACCTGCATTAGAAACAACATCTTGGCATCTATCATATCTTCAGCAAGTTTGTTTCTCATTATACTGGCTGAATCAAGGTCTAAGTGTTGGATGGTCAATTTCTCATGTAGTGGGAGTGAGAAGCTCTGCTGGTCCCAGTCAAAGGCACTTCTGAAATGCTTCCAGGTGACTGACTTTCCACCAATTTTGAGGCACCTGGGGTTCCCATTCTTATTGCTCTTGTAGATGTTATTCCTGAGTTTCTTTATGTTATGCTGTTGAATATATGATATTTTTGTTAGCCCCCAAAAAATTACTGGTGATAGCTGCTTTAATAGGTCTTGAGAGATTTTTTATCAAAACATGTTTATCTTAACTAGAAGACTTAATTATTGTACCAGGTGAATGATGGAAGTAAATAGAAAGGATTTAAATCCTCTTCTCAGTTTTCTCAATTCTCGATTCATGTTTCAGAAACCCGGATAAGCTCTGGCCTGGTGGGCCACTAATGGCTCATATGCAGACTTAACCTTTTTTAACTTACCTTTGGATCCATGATAAATATCATAGGACAACCAGTGTAAATGTTTGATGTTACAAACTTGTTATCACCAGGGTCCTTGTTCTTAAAATGTAATTTGATGAACTGCCTGTTACAATCTGCACCATCCAGCACACACCAGTATATCCTATATTAAAAAAGAGGCTGATAACTATCATGAATTCAACTATAATATTTAACCCTCTACAGTCTTTTAACCATTACCCGTACTTATCTTTCAACATAGTTTTCCCCCATCAGGTGAAAGTTCTAAGTTGAACTTTGAAAAGTCTGACCATACACAAACATTCAACAAGCTAGATACAACCAACTAAACATGTGTGCAGACACATGTTTTAACCTAAGAAGTCCACATTCTGTTGCTGTATACTAATTGTCTCCATTTGTCTGGAAGTATACAGCTAAATGAAAAGTAACTGACTCACTTACTCAAATCCAATTTCTAACATCTTTAGGACTCCTTCCCAGAACAGATGGTACAGATCACTGGGTGTGCAGTTTGCTGATGGCCATTGTGCAATGGGAAACCTGAAGCCACCGTCACTCAGGAAAACAAACTGTAACACATGCGTTGCAAGTTCTGGTTCACTGCCCTCACCTATAAATCACGTTAAAGTTTAAAACCATTGAGAATATATTTTATATTATTCAACATAATTTAAGGGTAAAAATACTGTTTTAATTGAAGGTCAGAGAGATTTTAATACAGGGCTTACTATATTAGCCTAGGTATATCTTTCTTAGTTAAGCAGAAATACAAGTTTTGGAAATTTCATGAAAAAATTGGAAATTCAACATTACAAATGTGCTATACAAATTTGTAAAATTTTAAAGAAAATCATTGATTATCGAATTCTGTAAATAATATGCCATTTACATGTGTTTGAAGAGCAAGTACCTGACAAAGTTCTCATGAGATCATGACCTTTCCCTAGGACAACAAATTAAAGCCTACAAGCTTATGCTTGCCACCTACGGAGGTCATCTCTAGGTTCTCCTAAAGAAAGATTTGAAAGGAAAGATGAGATTTCTTCACCCAACTTATTGTAATTTAAACGATATGTCAATTGCATTGATTTGCTTTTTAATGTTACCTGGATCTTCATCTCATCAATTGCAAAACCACCCATGTAATCTCCTGGCTTCAAACCATTTTCTTGGGCAGCATTTCTGCACCACATAAGTACTTCCTCGTTCCAACCTGGAGTCTCTTTAACTTTGTTCTTATAACTTCTATAGTCATAGAGCAGAGTGAAATTTCAAATGTTATGTTCCTCCAAATAGTAATTAAAGAATTTCATTGTGAATTTAAATTGTATAATTACAGTCAGGGGAGGAATTATCAGTTAATTAATTACAAAATACACCTAACATATCGGACTGATTGTATGATGCTCATTCCTGAAGTTGCTAAGTGTATTTGCTTTCACAATTAGTTTTGGAGTACTCATGAGTAGTCAAGGTATTTTTGATTGCATGGAAATTGTGTACGGTTGGTCTGAACCCCTTTGAGTACTTCAATGAAGCCTTACCAAAAGAGGCACTCAATCACTTGTGTGATCAAAGCAATCAATTCAACAGGTACAATTATTATGTGTTCCTCACCTTATTCTCCTATTGCTAGGTAGAATAATGAACTGTCGGAGGGGGTCTAGCACATGTGGGTTTTTGCAATAAAGATCCAGGCATAATCTCATGATCCTGCAAATATATAATACAAAATGAACATAAATAATCAATTAGTGACAGATTTACAACAATGAATTTGTTGATTTCAGGTAGAACCATCTTTCAGTCATTTAAGTAAGCTGTAGTGAGTTTTACCACTTCATACTTGCCAATGTGGTTACTTATATCCAGTAATCTTTTACTGGATATAAAATTACTTTTCCACAAATTACATATTACATAGAAATTACTTTTCCACAAGTCAGAAAAGTGACCTCCCAAACTAAGTACTTTTGTAAAGGGGTCCTAAGTACTACCTTGTTATTGTAGCACGTGTAAGGATATCTCTTCAGGATAAACAAAGTGCTTATGTGTAGAGGGAATTGTGGAAGTGGAAGAGGGGGGGGGGGGGTAAGGGGAAAGGGGTTTTGGTTTTAAGAGGTTGGCATGACTAACATGGAATTGTTCTATATTATATATTTCAGTTTACATACTTTGGATGCCATCGGTACGCATTTTTACTTTTACATCCTAGAAGATTCTGTTGCTGCTCCCATAGGCTAGCCATACTGTCAGGAACATTATCACCCACTCCATCAAACATCTTAGCAAAATCTGCATGGTCATCATGTTCCATCTCAATGCACTCGGCCTCGAACTTTTCTCTCCAGTATCGTTCTCTTTTTTCTGCATTTAACCTTGCTTGCCTCTCCAATTTTAGTTGCTCGGTAACTTCTTCCTTAGAGAGGAAGCGCTTGTTGGTGAAAGGGCTGATCACCCCATTTGTTTCTAGTTTTCTTTTCCGTATTTTTTTTTTCCAAATAGTGTAGGTTTTTGCAATTGTAGCAGCACTGCCCTGCCCTTGAAAGTATAGAACAGTTCGCCGAAAAAGCCCTGCGTTCTACAGTTTCTGTTGTTCTGTTTGTAGACAAATCAAAGAAAATACCACTTTCATGGGGGATCATGGTATGTAGAACCTCTCCATCTGTGATTGGCACTCCACAGCATAAGGTCGAGGCATCTATGAAGGCTAAAACTGATTCGATCCGTTTCGTTATAGGAGATTGCTCAAGATATTCTAACTGAAGGACCGTTGTAAGATCGATTTGACATCCATGGGATGTAAGTACGATGGAGTAAGATTCAACTTCTTCAGCAAATTTCACCTCTGTCACCACTCTCTGTTTGCGGAATGACCAGTGTTCATATCTTGCGAAGGTGAAGTGTCCTCCCTGATCACTCACCACATGCCACCCGGTTTTTTGCGAGATCTGTTGGATTTCATCTATTGAATCATTTAAACTTGTTGATGATTTTCGCGTAAGACCTAGGTAATAGTTTTGTCTTCCTTTTCGCGAACCACGTTTGACGACCCTTACTCTATCACCCCAGATCTGTTTAATTAAAACGCCGAACAAACACAAACTTGCCGGACAGGCAAAGTTTTCCTTTATCCTTTCTCCTTCAGCTAGGATTTCCCGGACTGCTACCAGTTTACCCTCGCAGTGTTCGAAGTTTGATAACAACCTACAAAATATATGAACGGTTAACGTCTCAATCTACATCGAGATGGGGATAAATGTTGGTGTCGAGCGTTGAGTATACTGCAAAACCTACCATGTTTTCCATTTCCACGATGAAGAAGTCATCGTTATGGCGTAGATCACTTTTTAGTGCAGAGTGCACTATTGGGATGGTTATGGGAGCTGCCTGCCGCTAAGGAACTAAATCGCTAAGTCGCTATGGCGCTATTGCGCTATGGCTCTATGGCCCTATGGCGCTAAGGTGTAAACTTTAATGTTTGTTTAATTAATTAATTTCAATTAATTAATTAGTCTAGAGGCAAGGAATTATTGGGGGTAGGGTGGGAAAGGTACATGTGTACTCTACGTAAAACACATTCCATCGCCGTCACTTAGCTTTGAACATCGCAAAGCTATATATTTGTTTCAGGTAACCCCTTGCTCTCCTTGTGGTACCATTCTCCTTAGAACAAAACCAATTTGTCCTAAACGCATGCGTAGATTAGTTAGCGTTCGTGGCTTCTATATTAGGTGAAGGACACATTGCATACGGAATCACGCACAAATGTTGAATGGTTTTCCTTAACTTAGAGCTCAACATGTAAGACGCATGCGTTCTAGCATCGTTAGTGTTATACACTATCTTTCCACGCGGTATTTTATATATCATGTCATGTGACCAAGGACGGCAGTTATTTTTCAGGTAGCACCAATTGTCCCTTTTTATTGCAAAAGTGAAACGTTACTGTGGCTGCGTAGCTTTTAGAATTACACACAGGTCGGTTCAACAAATATCATCTGCTGTTTTCGATCTACAATAGTGTGCTTGTCAGGGTTCAAATGTATTGTTTCTCCTTAGCGGCTTGTTTATTTCTTGCCTTAATTGTGTCCGTAAGAGAGATCAAAAAGTTCCCAAGTTAGTGGCTTTAATACTCCGCAAATTGTAAATTTGTAACAAAAGAAACCAGGAAAATGCTCAAATATTGCTGCAGACGCCGTGGCACCTGATGAAAGCGCAAATTAATTTAATCATTCTTTGAGGAGACTCATTCATATCGGCCAAGTAGCGCTGTTTATCTTCAATACTTTTCGTTGAAATGCTTCTCAGCCATCAATATCGTTGTGAGTTAATTTTGAATTGTTTTATTGTTAACAACAAAGGTAGCAACAGAAAAAGAAAGTGATATTCCGTGACTATCTGATAATTAAATTAGTTCTTGTTCATCCGTAAAAATTTGCATTTTTAGTAAAACAACATCGTTTCTGTTCCGTTTCTTCATCACTACATAAGATATTTAACTTTCTTTCATTTATCTCCAAAAAACAAGGACATCTTCCGTATGTTTTGGAGAAAACAAGGGTTTCATATTACATGCCTTTGCGAGGAAAACAAAAGTATCAAGTTACAAAGTTGGCGTGAAGAGCTAAATTGTCACGTTTGCTGCTTCAGCGTATTATTGAATTTAAAATGAACGAAAATCAACGTAAACACCAGTAGTAATTAATTTGTCCGTAATTTTTGGACCTTGAATGAAAATACAACCTTGAAACATACACACTGCAAAGGGGAAAAGCCGTAGCAGACTACCAAGCTAGACACAAACCGGAAGTGAACCAAGCAGGGGTGAGTACTTATGGGACTACTGTACCAGAGCTATCAATTGCGCTCTGCACTATCTGAGATTGTCTCGCTAGTTTGGCATAGAAGCTGAGATAGATTAGCACACTACTCAGGGAAATTAGGTTTTACGTTTGAAATTTTGTAAACACGACTCGACTTGATTTTGATTGGTCGGTGGTAACAATGCGCGTCTTGGTGGGTTTGTCAAATAAATCACGAGGGTACCCGGGGAGCATTTTGGTTTGCGTGTTGACAAATCGTTGCTGACTACCCCCGGTCGGGCTTAGTTTAGTCACCCAACGTACTATGCGAACCGCAAAAGTGTCCTAACTTTTGTGACACGGCTGTTTTCGACTTTGCGAGCGAAGCAATCTGGAAATAAATGTTTCGTAGCGAAGGCGTTGTGGACGGAATCGCGTAGCGAGTGAACTGACATGGAACTTCAACATCTCTTCTTCGATTCTACGGAGGAATTGAGCCGGCAGGGTTATTTTCAGTGGATTTATTCGCTTCGAGCGGCGGGCACTCCGGAAATCAGTGTCCGGCCTTGTCTTTCTTTTAGTAGTGGAAACCCACAGAACGATAACTCGCCGAAATCGCGTTAGATCGACCCGAGGAGCTGGCAAACAACAAAGAATACAACACAGCAACAGGGTAAGTCGATTTTATTCACAAAATATAAGAATAATTGGCTTTTCAAGCAAAGCCGTTGCATTCCCATACAAACCTTTATAAATTCAAACCGTTGAAACACAACACCTCCATATGCTGCAAGGCGGGAGTCATGTTTCGCGTGGTCAAATTCGGTCGTTATGTAATAGTACATGCCATATGTCACGTTAGCCTGAACGTTCGCATAAAAAGGAAAAAAAAAAAAAAAAAAAAAAGGATAACATTGAGAGCTTGGGCCGCCTGTGCCCGAACATTTTAAGTTGCCTTGTAGATCCTAGCCAATAATACAATTCACTAAAACTGTAAGCAGTGACTAAAGCATGATCCGGTTACAAGAAGTCTTGGTAGGTCTCTACACGCGTTTTCTTTGAGTTCTGATCGGCTCCTTGTGATGATAACTGTTCTGATTGACCATTGTGGTTACTTTGGTTTTTCGACGCTCATTCGAAAAGCGCTCTAACAGTAGTAATCTTGCTCTTAGATAACAAAAACAGACCAGTTCAATCAGCTATTCTTAGCACCCTCTTTCTCTTGTCAGTCTGATTTTTCGCAAAATATTCAACAGCACGTGCGCCAGTTTTGCAGCTTTTGAGGTCGATTTAAACACGGTATCAGGGCTGCCATTAAGGGTAGCCGGAACAAGGGATTTCCCTCATCTCACCCGCAATTCCTTCTAATTAGCTATTCTTACGGGCAAGAACCCTCTTTCTCTTGTCTACTTGATTTTTAACAACATATTTTACGGCACGCCAGTCCCTTCGTTCTAGTGCTCCATTAGATTTTGAAATACAGTTCTCACAGTCCCTTTTTCCTGGAAATCGTCTTTGTCTGACAAAGGAACTAAGGTGCTTAAAAACCGCCTCCTTCCCTTCTTCTGTCCATGAAACACGGGGAACTGACTCTGCAAAACAACAGAGCTTAAGAGTCGTAACTAAATTTGGATAACGACTTGTTAAACCAAAACCAATAAAGTAGTATGAGTGCAAAAAGTTGATATTTTGACATCATTTCAAAATGTTAAGTACCAAATCATGCGAACTTAGCTAATTTGGCCAAGATACGTGTGGGTTGGAAATCCCTGTGACGTCCCTGTGGTCAGCGCTGTGAGATTTTACAAAATTTCGAATTACCCAAACCCTTTCCTTCAAATTGAAAACAGTGATATTCCTTTGTATTCCCCGACAAATTCCCCTGGTTAATAATAAAGTTACTGACTGACTGACTGACTGACTGACTGGTTGTAAAAGGCGTCAAGAGCTTTAGAACTTCCCACAATCACGTCACAAATTCTGTACACAGGCTAAGTGAGTTCTACATAAGCGTAATATTGAGTTACACGGAGGATTTAAACCAATAGAAAAGTGTTGGGATGAAGTTGACTTGGTTGAATTTTTTTCGTGATTATTGTAGGGAAAAACCTTTTGCTCTGGTTTGCTTCAAACGAAATAAGTTAGTGAAAAGTGCATGGCTCCTATCAAAAGCATTAGTAATACAAAAGAAAATAATTTTGGTTTATGTTGAAACTTCTTAGCGCTTCGTTAAAACTGTAATTTATCATTTTCTGGGAGTTAAAAGTAAGCTCCTAACTCCTTTTGTAAACATTTTGTATACTTACTCTTTGACTTTGGCATTCCCCGGTCTGCATTTTCTTTGTCTGGGATTTTGCGACTGACGCGTTTTTTTCGAAGGGTTTGACTTCTTTCCTGGCACTTTGAGTGCTAAACAAGTAAAAACATAGTTAAGTCTGAGAATGTTGGCTTTCAACTCGCTCTTTGACTCTGGCTTGGCACAGTCTGTACTTTCTTTGTCTGGGTTTTGGTGACTTTTGACTTTTTTGTAGGGGGGGGGGGGTTGGGGGCGAGGAAGGGGTAGACTTCTCTACAGGCATTTTGAACAGAATACAATGCGTACATGCAAGTCGTCCCTCATAAATTATCTTTGGTTTTGTCAGAAATACGCATACAGAGCTCACAATGGGGCCGACTTACATGTACTGGCTGTTTCTGTATAAGCTGTTGTCAGCACAACTTGGGTCATAATTATTCGCAACCACTGCAAACTATGTTGTTGGCACATTATTACTTAAATGACGTTTATGTTACAGGGTGTATTAGCATGTTGCTCACGTTTCTGTTTACCTGAGGTGCATTTAGATAAACAGTTGAAGCCCTATAAGGACGGAGGGGCATTGCTGTTCTTGACTTTTTTATAAAGCTGCAGGGCTTGTTAACAAATGTTTTTTATTTCCTTTGTTTGCTGTGACAGGACCAGGCATAAATTGAATGCTAGTGGTTAAGAACCTGAAATGTTCTTTCCTTTACACTAACCATCAATAACACTGTCGTCATTTAAGTCATCACTAAGTTCACTCTCCATATCTGAGAGATATGAACCTGCAAGATCTGAAAAAGGTATATGAAACTAAGTTTATTGATGACCCTTTTCTGCTGTAAATTTAAGGGACTAAATGTTATTGAATGCCATATGGGTGACAAGGCCCCGCCAAATAAAAATTATCAGATTCAACAAAACATAAAAGTTACAGTTCACAACATAAAAATAACAATAAAATGATGTTTTAAAAGTATTTTGCCCATATTATTGACAAGTTGTCATTAGCATAACAATGACCTTAAAATAGAAGACTAAGAGATAGAAGTTAGTGATCGGCGTTCAGACAAACACATATTATGTGATTCTTTCAATATACAGAACGGCAAAAATTACGCCATGTTCTCAATATATGAATACTACTTTCATATGCAAAATAACATTAACATATATATACGCTCTTTCTCGCCGATGTTCAGCGGCGAGGTAATTCTGTCTGTATAATAAGGAACCAAAATCTCGCCGATGTTCAACGGCGAGGTAGTTCTGTCTGTATAAGAAAGCAACCAAAATCTCGCCGATGTTCAGATGTCTGTATAATAAGGAACCAAAATCTCGCCGATGTTCAGCGGCGAAGTATTTCTGTCTGTATAATAGGAACCAAAATCTCGCCGATGTTCAGCGGCGAGGCAATTCTGTCTGTAGAATAAGGAACCAAAATCTCGCCGATGTTCAGCGGCGAGGTAATTCTATCTGTATAATAGGAACCAAAATCTCGCCGATGTTCAGCGGCGAGATTATCTTGTCTTTTATCAAGGGGACGGAAATCTCGCCGAAGATCAGTGGCGAGGTAATTATAATGGTAATTGCACAAGGGACACAGGCAGCCCAGACCTTGAATATGCTTAATAAGTGACGTTTCAGGTCTTGGTTAACAGCGCTTAATTTTTTTTTTTTTTTTTTTTTATCTATTCAATATACCTTCGCGTGCCACAAAGTAACCCCGACTGCTGAACATCGCACCTCAACGCACTTTCATGATTTGTTAGGAAAATTAAGCATTACAGATGTAAAGCGAAATGAAGTAAAGTAAAGTAAAGTAAAGTAAAGCAGCGGAAAGTAAAACCAATTTAAATACTAGACTAAATTTGCTGCTTTGGTCTGCTAAAATAATGGACTCGCGGCCATCTCGCTAGACAACCGACTGGAATGATATTCCATCGAACATTATGCATGCACCCTCATTAAGCAGATTTAAATCCTAGCTATCAGATCATCTGTGTCAATTTTAACTCAGGTGTAACTCGTGAGTGACATGTATGCAATTTAATTAGGTTAGCTTTGGGCCGTATTTAAATCTTATTTCATAATTTTTAGTGTCAATTTTAGTATGCAATTTAATTAGGCTAGTTTTGGGCCGCACTTAAATTTAGAGTTTTATTTCTTAATTTTTTAGAATGTTTAATATCGGAGAATATTCTTTGTATAGCAATTTAGTTTCCTTAAACTAACTCAAAAGTGGTCGCGAGTACTATGAATTTACCTGACGACTAAAAATGTAATGAAATTAATTCGGATTATTAGGAAATTTTAAAAACGATTTGTGCATTTTCGTTTACGTCATTACTACTGTGTCTAGGAATGTTCACTAAATTTAAGGGACTAAATGTTATTGAATGCCATATGGGTGACAAGGCCCCGCCAAATAAAAATTATCAGATTCAACAAAACATAAAAGTTACAGTTCACAACATAAAAATAACAATAAAATGATGTTTTAAAAGTATTTTGCCCATATTATTGACAAGTTGTCATTAGCATAACAATGACCTTAAAATAGAAGACTAAGAGATAGAAGTTAGTGATCGGCGTTCAGACAAACACATATTATGTGATTCTTTCAATATACAGAACGGCAAAAATTACGCCATGTTCTCAATATATGAATACTACTTTCATATGCAAAATAACATTAACATATATATACGCTCTTTCTCGCCGATGTTCAGCGGCGAGGTAATTCTGTCTGTATAATAAGGAACCAAAATCTCGCCGATGTTCAACGGCGAGGTAGTTCTGTCTGTATAAGAAAGCAACCAAAATCTCGCCGATGTTCAGCGGCGAGGTAATTCTGTCAGTATAAGAAAGCAACCAAAATCTCGCCGATGTTCAGCGGCGAGGTAATTCTTTCTGTATAATAAAGGAACCAAAATCTCGCCGATGTTCAACGGCGAGGTAATTCTGTCTGTATGATAGGAACCAAAAT